>NW_027466119.1:790000-812500 GCF_046127955.1 Nelusetta ayraudi
GCAGATTCAAAGAAACTTTATTGTCCGTCACATAGCGACAGTACTCAAAACAGGAAGAGGCACGAAGACGAAAATGAAGGTTTTTGAATCATGAACCATTAGCTCTCGGTGTTATGCCCCGGCCTAGGGGGAACCAGGACACAACATAAAGGCTCCCCCCCTTCTCCCAGCTCTCAAATTAGACAAAGGTGCTTCGTCCACAGGATGGTTTTTATTAAACGTCACCATCATTGCACTGGCGTCAGGGAGGGCATGGCCAAAACAACAAACAAAATGGCTCTCTTATGGATCTTGAAAACAATCAAATAAATGACAGTCAAACTAACCTCCTTAACTAAAACACAGGAGAAAAGGGTCACAACACAAATGGTTTCCCTCCCCTACGGGCTACGTGGACACAAAGGGAACTGAAATAGATTACAAAACAGAATTGATGGCTGAACACAGAACACTGCTGCTGCGGCACATGGCCTCTGGTTGGGAGCTGGGAGAAGGACAAAGAGACCGAGGTGTTGAAGTCCTCCTCCTTAAATATTGGCACCAGCCAATCACCTTTCCGCACCTGGAACAAGCAAAAAAAAGGGAACACAGGATCTACTGCGCCATCTAGTGCCCAAACGGACACACAGCAGACAAAAGGAACTGAAAACAATGTAAACCCAAATCTATACATTTACATAACACTCGGATACAAACAAATAAACATGTCGATGCTGTGAAACTACTTTGGAGGAAATGAGACAGATTAAAAAAGTTTCAACACGACCATGACGTCATTGATCGGTGATTCATGACATGACGTTTCAAAAAATGCCAAATATCGGCCGATCCGATACAGCCGATAAGATCGGTGTAAAGCCTAGAAAACACACACAGGTGATGAAGTGGAAATGAATAAGTACAAACCTGCTGCACTGCTGTGACATTGCTGGAGGCAGACTCAGTCATGTGGACAGTTGAACGTGTTGCCCACACCTGCAAATACAAGGACACAAAGTAACGTTTAAAGAACTGCATTTATTGTCCTATCACAAAGATGCACACAATGAAATACACATATCCCAAATACCAACATGTCACTTGTTTGTTTTGGTTTTTGAGGCAACGCGTGCTGATCGACGTCTCAGGCTGGACATCTGGAAGAACATAAAGAAATGAATTCCTAAACAAAGTAACACACTAATTAAACTGTACATGTACTGTACATATGTGATCTTGTGTTGATAATAGGGGTGGGGCGATACGGCTAACCCACGATTCGATACTGTGACGATATTTGGCCCACGATAATGACAACATCACGACACACGATATCTTCGATATCTTCGAAATTTTGCAGACGATATGTGACTGAAAAAGAAAAAAATACCCATAAAAAGGAAAATGCCTGTGATCTTGCATTTATTCCAAAACTTTGTATAATGTACAAACAAACGTGCACTGCACAAGCAAACATATTAAAGTGCATGAACATTAATAACTTTCATGTAAACAAGGACAGTGCTTTCTGGTAATGTAAAGTCAGTAGCAACTTGTCTTATCTCAACTTGGGGATTTCGGATATACAAACCGACGGGAAGATGAAAGAGGGAAAAAAATCCTTTCACTGCCCCGATTCTGAAAATCAATTAAAAAAAATGATGCAGACAAAATAAATAAATAAATAACCGCGTCCCCAAAATATACGGGACAAAGTGAAGTGCGTCCCCCATCAGTTCATTACGGGACAGGCTTTTTTATTTGCAAATATGGGACAATGGCGTATTTTACGGGAGGGTTGGCAACCCTATCTAGACCACAGACGGAAATTAAATGAGGTTTTGTCATTTTCCATAAAAAACGGGACAAATTGTGTCCCGGGAGAGATTTTATCTTTCCCGGGACAGGTGGACAGGTGGTGTTTGGAAAAAAATATTGATATTTGCCGTCAGTGTATCGATTATTTATTGCGACAGAAAGCACAACAATATATTGCAACATTGATTTTTTTTTTTCACCCACCCCTAGTTGATAAGTGTATGAATAATTGTGTGAATGTTACCGTGGCAGCTGGGGAAACCCTGCCAGATGACTCCACGACGGTCTCCATGTGGTCCAGCAGCACAGCCTCACTGAACCACACGGGATTGGACGGGATGTCTGTGTGAAATGCAGTCTCAACAGCTGTTGGTACTGTCTATAAAAAAAAGAGGAGAGGAAATCAGAGTCAACTTAGGATAAGTGTTCATTTTTAAAATAAAAAGTTGCACTGTTTGACAAATACACGATTGGGGGGTAAAAAAAAAAAAAAAAGAGGGATGAACAGGTTACCTCAACCTCCTGTCCAACAAGAGTCCATTCAGGAGCAGGTCCATACACTGGCATGTGGACAGGACCTGTCACAACCACTCTGGGAGACACCCTGGGCGATGATTGGTTGTGGCACAACACCCCTGGCCTAGGTGAAGGGGGTACGAGCTGATGGAGCATGCAGCATGCAGACGCTCCACCAAAATCAGTCCTGAGGTGCACCTAAACAGAAAACAACATGTTAACACATATTTGTCATATCAAATGAAGAGCAAGTAAGGCTGAAGAAGGCAAAACTTACACCATCATAACACCACCATGTACAGCTGACGAAGGGGGAGGTGATCGGCCATATACACAAATGTTAAACCTGGAAGAAGTGTCACATAATCAATTATGTAATCACACAATTCTAAGAAATATCTGTTAGCACAGTGTCACTGAAGAGAAAAAAATACAACAAAAATATGTATTTTACACACCCATGCGTGCAGCAACACAATGATATACTTGACGTAGCGCTGTTTGTAGTTCTGGCTTGACAGTCAGGCGAGATGGAAAGTCAAGCACAAACACCTACAAAAAAACCCAAACAAACATAAAAATGCAAAATAAATTCATGAATATTCTTGTTATTGAACTATGGATCATGGAATTACTTGATATTGATAAAACAAAGTGGCGATGACATTCATGTGTTCAAATTTGTTTGTCACAGCAGATAAACAAACCTTGGGCCAGCGGTCCAACACAGTTGCCAGTAGCGCAGCAAAATCCTGGGCGGAGTCTGTTACAAGCACGGAGTCTGTTACAAGCCCATGTTCAAGGTTGTTGCCCGGGGCGAGAACACAAAACCATCCACAAGTGGACAGAGATGTGAGTCTCCCACCACCAGAACAAAAACATAAAGAAACTCGTGGCTTGACAAAATCACGACCCATACCTTCTTGTCTGGTTGCTGGGCCTTAAGAACAAACTTGCACTGTTTTGTCAGTGAGGAGCAAAACGGGCCATCTTCGCACCCAGGTCGCTGACCAGTACCGCGCCCTGTGTAAATTGACAAAAAAGAAAAATCTAAATATGTTTTTGTAAGATTTATTTGGAATACAACATAACAACACAGGCAGAACATGAAATCATGAACGTGGAAGTACTCACGACGTTCAAAGTCCTTCCGAGGTGGAAAAGGTGTCCAATCCTGTTTTTGCTCCAGGCGTCGTTTCATGGCCAGAGAGCGACGGAATGCCTTGGTGTTCGGCATCTGAACAATGAAATGAAAGATTGTGTCATTTCCAATGAAAGACAATGATAACACAAGTTTACAGAAAAAAGTGATGTTTTCTCACACACGACATCAAAACACAGAAAGGTTTCTGTACCTTTGCAGCTGGAGACGATGAGCTTAAATCAAAAAAGCAAAAGAAAATGTGTATGTGTACTCTTGGACCCTAACCCTAATGCCATACAAGTCTATGGGGTGAAATTTCAACTTTGTCCTACAGATATGGGGCCACTTGCTTTTTCATCAGGAGCCCCAAAGAAGCACCCCCGCCAAATTTGGGGCTTCTAGTACTTGAGGAACCCTGAAACCCTAACCCTAATTTCAGCTAACCCTAACCCTAACCCGAGTTTCAGCCTTATCGTTAACCCTAATTCAATGCAAGTCTATGGGGTGAAAATTCAACTTTGTCCTAGAGACATGGGGCCACTTGCTTTTTCATCAGGAACCCCCAAGAAGCGTCCACGCCAAATTTGGGGGTTCTAGTACTTGAGGAACCCCGAAACCCTAACCCTAATTTCAGCTCACCCTAACCCTAACCCTAGTTTCAGCCTTATCGTTAACCCTAATTCAATGCAAGTCTATTGGGTGAATTTTCAACTTTGTCCTAGAGACATGGGGCCACTTGCTTTTTCATCAGGAACCCCCAAGAAGCGCCCACGCCAAATTTGGGGCTTCTAGTCCTTGAGGAACCCTGAAACCCTAACCCTAATTTCAGCTAACCCTAACCCTAACCCTAACCCTAGTTTCAGCCTTATTGTTAACCCTAATTCAATGCAAGTCTATGGGGTGAATTTTCAACTTTGTCCTAGAGACATGGGGCCACTTGCTTTTTCATCAGGAACCCCCAAGAAGCGTCCACGCCAAATTTGGGGGTTCTAGTACTTGAGGAACCCCGAAACCCTAACCCTAATTTCAGCTCACCCTAACCCTAACCCTAGTTTCAGCCTTATCGTTAACCCTAATTCAATGCAAGTCTATGGGGTGAATTTTCAACTTTGTCCTAGAGACATGGGGCCACTTGCTTTTTCATCAGGAACCCCCAAGAAGCGCCCACGCCAAATTTGGGGCTTCTAGTCCTTGAGGAACCCTGAAACCCTAACCCTAATTTCAGCTAACCCTAACCCTAACCCTAACCCTAGTTTCAGCCTTATTGTTAACCCTAATTCAATGCAAGTCTATGGGGTGAATTTTCAACTTTGTCCTAGAGACATGGGGCCACTTGCTTTTTCATCAGGAGCCCCGAAGAAGCGCCCATGCTAGATTTGGGGCTTCTAGCCAATGAGGAAAAATTTGGAGCAGACAGGACAGGGTTACAGCTGAGAAAGGACTGTTGCCACTCACTAGACCAAACAAATGGTTTCAATGGACTGGTTAATTCTTCTCTCGTGGCCGGCAGCTCCACTGCCTTGGTGCTGGAGATGCCCGCTCAGGGGCGCCGCCAGGAATTTTGGGCCCCCTTCAAAAAAACAAAAACAAATGGGCCTCCTGTGTGCAGCGCTTGTCAAAAGCTTCACATCACTCAAAAAATACAGTATAGTTCAATAATAGTGCTTGAGTCCATCTTGACAGTGTCAATGTATTTTTATTGTGAATTCTCCACAAAGCAAACTCTTAACATTTATGAATGATTCATGAAAAAACACTTGATGTCTCTCGGACAAAGTTGAGCTTTGACCTTCATAGACTTGCACTGTATTAGGGTTTAGCGATAAGGCTGGAATTAGAGTGAGGGTTTTGGGGTTCCTCATGGGCTAGAAGCCCCAAATTTGGCGTGGGTGTGTCCAGGAGGATTCTGATGAACTTGAAAGTGGCCCCATGTCCCTAGGACAAAGTTGACCTTTGACCCTCATAGACTTGTATGGCATTAGGGTTATCGATAAGCGATACAAACCTGGTGAGTTTAAGACTTAGTGACTCTACGTACATGAATATATGGGGTACCCCGTCCTTACCTTGTTCCAACCTTCCCTCCACAAACCTGGCTGTCCAGTGCAGAAGTCAAAGTGAGAGAGAGAACAAAGAAGGAGGAGGGCCTGTGACGCCGCTGCTGATTGGCTCGTTGGTCGGTTGAATGAGCCAATTCTAGAGCTCCCCTCGGTGTCCACACACTGCAAAATATATCTAAGAAATAAACACTTAAATTGAGAAAGAACAGGCTAGAAACAAGTCAAATTATCTGCCAATGCAGTAAGATATTTAGACTTGGTAAGATTTCTTAAAATAAGACGATATATCTAGGCATTTGAAGAATGGAAAAACTCTTGAAATAAACAGTAAAGCACTCATTCCAAGGACTGTACTAAGTCAAATAAACTTGATACTAGCTTCTCAATTCTTTTTTCACGTTTGCTTCTTTCTTAATTTGAATGAAAATATCTTAAAACCAGACCTACTAACAGTGCAATTCTTCTTAATTTAAGTGTTCACAATATTAGCTTTTTTTTCTCAAAATGAGACAAAGCATCCACCCTCCCTACGCCCATTCCCCCCCCAAAAAAAATAATTCAGCAAACAGAATTAATATTGTCAACAACTATTTATTCACTTAAATTGCTGACAGTGCCTTCACTGCCTTGTAATAAAAACGTCACTAAGGCATTGCATCTTAAAACAACTGCAGTGTCTGAAACTACTGCTCTCTTCCTATGCATAGGACACCATTTGATATATGGCAGAATGTGAACTCAGTCTGAACCCGCTGCTGTCTTCCTATGCATGTGACACCATTTGATATATGGCAGGATGTGAACTCGCAAGCTGCCTACCTCCCAAAAAGGGGACTTATTGTTCATGTATGGGTTTGTTACTATCACTGTTATCAGATTAGACCAGATGGCCATTAGGGGTGCAACTATGGAATGCATACATTCCCCATATCCTGGATCTTCCTCCTCTTCTTGTTGGGAGGTATAAAAGGAGATGCGGACAAAGCATCATTGGAGTTGCTCACATCTGGCCCAGAGACATCCCCAGGCTTTTCCATGGTGCCTGTCTGACTCTTGACTTCTTTGAAATAAACCAGTTTTTATCCAACTAAGTCTGTGTCAGTGAAGACTCCTTCAACATCTACATCACCTGAATCCACCAGAAGAATTCACCACAAATTTGGCGTCACGAACAGGATCTGCTGTGGCTGCTGACGCTGTCGCCATCTGCTTCCTTGGCCTGGCTGCTGCTCCTTGTCGACAAAAGGTAATAATGCGCAATATTCCTATTATCTTAGGAGTACTGGCTGGTTCAGTTAGACCTTTGGCTGGCTGTCGTCTGGTCACACTGTATAAAGATCATTTGTGTGGGTGTGGATTTGGGTGTTGATGTTGTAGGACCCTTCGTCAAAATTCTTTTTTATTTTTTTATTTTTAATGTTTTAGGATACCTTGGGAAGTTCGCTGATATGCGAAGATTTTTGTTTTAGTTCCCCTGGAAAGTCGCCGGCGTGCGAAGTGTAGGTTGGTTTGGTGGAGTTCCCCTGGAAAGTCGCTTTTCAGTGACGTGTAGGTTGGATTGGTGGCCAGGATGTTCGCTTTTTAGTGAAGTTTGTTGTTTTAAGTCTCCTCCAGGACGTTCGCTCTTTAGTGAAGTTTGTTGTTTTACGGCTCCCCCAAGAAGTTCACTGTTTAGTGAAGTGTTTTATTTGTGCACGTGTTTTGAGCGTCTGGGACGTTTGCTCGAGCTGCCGCGGGATTTGACCCTCTGGGAGGCCGTCTAGCATACGTGGCCGTGAAATCCTGGGTGTCCATTAGGGATATTCTGGTCAGCAGCTTTCGGGCAGCTGGAACTGTGGGTTAAATATCAGGTTGTAAATGACCTCTCTGGCATATGCTGACGAGTGATGTTTGATGCCGTTTGATCTGATATCCACACTTCAAGGTAGCACAAATTTAGTTTGCATAATTTTTATGCTGTAGTCTTTTTCTTTGCGGCCGTAGTTGATATGCCGGTTAGGAGTGTGTGACTGTGTTATTTTTGTCGGGTACCGTTGTCTGTGTTTGTCTTTTGGGTGGATATGTGTGTGTATGAGAGGAGGAGTGATTGGGGTTTTTGTTCTCTGTGTGTCTGTCTTGATGTTCTTTGTGTGGGAAGAAGTTGGAAGTTTGGAGTTTTACATCACCTGTGTTAGAGCTGATATTAGAAATATAGTGGTGTATGTGGAGAGGTTGAGTTGATTCCCTCATTGTTAAGTTTATGAGCCTACTGGGGACTTTTGCATAGGCTGAATATAAGGTGTTTAGAGGGACATATGTCTTTCAACATCTAGGTAACTTATGAGCCCCAGCTAGGACGTTTTATTGTTTATTAGAATATTTTGAAGTTAATTTCTATGAGCCCAAATGAGGACCTTTTTAGAATATTTTGAAAGTTAATGAGCCCAAATGAGGATTTTTGCTTAGGTAACATTTTTGGAGGTCTCTGTTGAGGTGGTGAAGAGAGGAGCCTCATCAGTGACTTTCTGTTGCACCAACACACATATGCGTTGAATGTGCTGGCTCTTGTGTGCGTGTGGCGCTGACTGTGAATGAGCAGCCGGAGCTGTGAGTGCGTGCAAGGGGGGCTAGATAAAGAAACGTGTGGACATAAAGAATTTTCTTTTTGTTTGTTTCAGAATTGGGTGATTTTGTGGGTTTTTCTTTTCTCATAAAGATTGTGTGCATTTTCTTTTAGTTTATTTTGGGTTATCTTGGCCTTGGAGGTTTTTGGACTAGGGCGTGGTCTTTCTTTGTGTGGTCAGTCAGAGGTTGGTGTGCCTGGCTCCCAAGGAGCTGAGTGGGGTGTTTCACCTTTGGTGGTCAAGTGTAGACTGGAAGTTCTTCCCTGCCTCGAGGAGCGGGGCTTGTTTGCTCCTCCTACAAGTGGGGCTATTCTTTTTCCTCACCCCCTCTTCACAGTTTTTGAAAAAAAAAAAGAAAAAAAGGGGGGGGGGGAGTAGGTCTGCTATGATAGAGCGGTTTGGCTATAATAGAGCTTTTGTTGATGGCTGTTTATAATTTGATAATGATTGTTTATAACTTTATAAACTAAAATAATGATTTCTCAATAATTAATAATAAAAAGGTAAATAAGCTTTGTGTTTTCTTTAGAGAAGTTCACCAGTTTATTTATTATCTAATTTTTTCTCTTTTCCTTGTCTGTATTTGTGATTCATCTGAACCTGGATCCTTTGGAAGCAGACAGGAGGACGAGTTGCCCTGTTGGTGACGGCATAGAGGTCTTGCATTTAAGACCAGTGAAATTTATATATACATATATTGTTTATGATTTGGAAATTACGCTTGTTCTCTTGTGGCCTCCTTTTGAACAGGTTCGGAAGGACATAAAATACGTTTATACACATTCCGAACTATTCTTGCATACCCTGATTTTTACAGGTCATTTTTGGATCTTTTGTCTTTTTCTGGCTCGGTGCATATTATCTTGCTTTACCTTTGTTATCTCTGTTTTTGAAAATGAAGGGTCAATTTTTTAGAATTCATAACTGAGTTTATTTTTTAGATTGAGAGCCCATATCAGAAACCTTTCAGTTCTTTTTTACAGTAGATAAACCCCGCGAAAGACGAAAATGACGGAGGTGGTTGCTAAACCCAAACACCACTTGAGGTGATGCAGAAAAATAATCCTCTTGTTAAAGGTTTACCAGAAGCCTCTAAGAAGTGGAACAAGCGGTGGCCAGATATTGAGAGACCCTGGCCAGTTGAAGGTACTTTCAATTCGGATGTGATCAAAACAATGAGAGTGCTCATCACCGCATACAAAGCTAAAGAGAAGAAAGGTAAAAAAGGTAGATCACGTGCTGAGAAGAGACAAATTGAACTCACAATGTTGCAGCTTTTTGAGGATGAGGGACAAAAGTTGAGAGCTGCGGCTAAAGGGAAAGATAAAGTGGCTATGGAAGTAATCGCCAAAGCCACAGAGTCAACAGCGACACTACTGGAAAAAATCAATACTCCTTTCTCGCATACTGCTACTGTGAAAAATCCGCCATCTTATCAGGAAGCGGAGTACGCTGACATTTATCCACAGCTTCCAGTGATCAAGCAAAAAGGTAATTACAGTATTAAAGATGATCAGGACGAAATACTCGAGACAGGGAAAGCAAAAACAACGGTGAAAATGTATCCTTCCACGAAAACTAAAAATACAGCAGTGGGGAAGCTAGAGGGTAAAATGAGAAAGTTGGAGCTGGATAATAGTGACAGTGACTTGGGAGAGGCCATTGGTGGCTACGATCCTGCCATTAAAAAGATGCTGGCCAGAGCGGAAAAACTAGGATCTAAACTCTGGAAAGCGAAGAAAATAAATCGAGATCCCTCTGATGAGAGTTCAGAATCTGACAGTGAAGATGATCCCGACTTTGATCACTGTTCCATGGGAGAGAGACAGAAGTCTCTCAGGACCCTTGAAAAGAAAATATTGCAATGTCGTTCAGACATTTGTGAGGCCAGAACTCCAGAGGTCTGTAAAAAACTGGAAAGGAAATTGAGTAACTTGGAGTCGATGGAGAAATCTTTTCATAGGGAACAATCAGGCTATGCCTTGCGTTCAAGAAAAGGTGGAGCATCTGCTAAAATGTGCCCAGTGGTCGTTCGCGGACAAACCTTCGAATATAAGCCTTGGCAAAACTCGGACATGTCCGACATATTGGAGAAACTACCGATTCTCCAGGATGGGGCACATCCTTGGATTTCAAAATTAGAGGAACTTATGGTAGGGTGACATCAAGCGACTCTTAGCTAGTCTCATTGGTGTCCCGGCTATGGAGGAACTTTTGCAGAAGGCTAAGATGCTTCGCTTCATAGGTACAGCGGTAAATGATGCTGAATTATTTGCTGCATATAGAGGTCAATTTTGGGGTGCGTTGCGTGATGCCTTCCCAACAAACGTACACCCTGACAACATTCTAATAGAGCCGTTGGGAGATCATGAGAATCCCAGAGCTAATGTGCCAAGAGCTCTCCAATCTTGGAGAAACGTTACTGGCAATGACCCCGACGCTAATCAAATGGAACAATCTATTGTGCGGACTAAAATCCAACAGGGACTGCCCCTGGCAGTACGCAGTAAATTAGCAGAGGTGGTTGGTCTCGGCGGCATGGCCAAAAGCGTGTACATTGATCACATTGCCCATCAGGTTGAACTTTTTCGTAAGAAGGAGTCTGACCTGAAAACTCAAGAGCAGGAGACACTCAGAAAACTCAATCAGTTGCTGCTAGGCGATAATAAACGCAAAGAGAAAACACAAGCAGTGGTCATGACAGGTCAACCTGGTCAGGTGTCATCGATGCAATCCAATCAAACCAATGTTCAACTTTACAGACCACAACTTCACTAATTACTACTCAGCAGACTATGACGCTGTTGACTACATCTTTAAGTACTCATGTCACGTTACAAGCTGTTACTATTCCGACGATGACAACGCGACGGGCGGAGACGACTCTGTCTCCAAAAGATGACAGTGTGGTTCAACCTACGACTGTGACAACTACAGTTGTTACGACCGAATCTATTCCGAAGCAAATTGACCTGGGAGTAGCCTTACAGGATTCAGAAGGGCGACACAAAACTTTGCGTGCCAAGGCGAGACGTAATCACAGATGGACAGCGTTTGGATTCGATTCATCTGTCTTGGAGATTTCGGATCCATTTGCGGCGAAAAATTTGTGGTTTCAACAGCTGACTCATGCAGTGAGATCACAAGCATCAGTAAAGGGCCCATGCATCGTAAGAGTGCCTTCACCAAGCACTTGGCCTTCAATTCTAGAGGCAATAGCAGAGCCGTTGCCTTACGAGTGTCAATTTTCTTTGTTGACCTGGCTTTTCCATCTCCAAAGGGGTATGGACCTGAGATCGAGAAATGTGTCGATGGATGGGAATACCGGTATTTGCGATCCTTACAGAGGGCTGCCATACATTAATCTATTGGATCAACAGGATGATCTTTTAGCAGCGGTACCTGATTCTATTGGGGTGAAAACTGGGAGAGTTCCTACATGTTTTTGTGCCAACGATACTTATGACTTTGTGTTTCTATTCTCTTCCTTGTGGGCGAGTGCCCAAGGGGGGAAATAGTATGTGTACTCATGTTTGATGTTTGATGTTTGATGTATCTCTTGTAATGGAAGTACATTTGTGATGTTCTGTATACAAAAGATACTGGCAGATATTTTCTCTGTTTCAGGACAATAGTTGGGGAGCCTATGTGGGGGTGTCAACTATGTTCAGAATGGACTCAGAGACTCAAATAAGCTGATGAACACTGGAGGACCCTGAATGAGGATGCAGAACATGTGAAGATCCTGCATCAGGGGACTGGGAACAACAGAACTCAATGAAACAACTGTGTATTAACCACTGTGTTTATTTGTATTAAGTGAATTAAGCTGAATTGCAACACAACATTTATTTTTTGAGAATAAAGTTATTTAGGGGATTATCAGTAGGCAGATGCTTATGGGAACTCAATCTTTTTCTTTGTTTTGGTGAACAGGGAAAGGGGTGTTAGGCAGGGAAAGGTCCACGGTGTAGGTCCGATGGGATGACCAGCCAAACCCTGGATGTTTTTGATTTTATTTTGAGTTTCTCATGTGTGTGTTTGCCAAACTTTTCCCTGAATGCTGTTTTCTCTACAGAATTGATTTGGAGGGCCGTAAGGTGGTCGCCTAGGACAGAGGGGCCGTGAGAGAATTTTCCTATCTAGAAGGATTGTGATGGTTTTTAACTGAAAGATAGCTGTCTGATAGGTTTTTCGCTCTCACACTCTACAAATTTATAGTGTTGCTCATAATCATTATGATATAGGAGGTGACTATTACCTCATCAAGTTTGTACTATGTATTTGTACTTACATCCTTTGCTATACATATATTATGTGTGGGTATCTTCTGTTTGTTTCGAGACTTTATGAAGTCTCGAAGGGGGGAAATATGTAGTGTCTGAAACTACTGCTGCCTTCCTATGCATAGGACACCATTTGATATATGGCAGAATGTGAACTCAGTCTGAACCCGCTGCTGTCTTCCTATGCATGTGACACCATTTGATATATGGCAGGATGTGAACTCGCAAGCTGCCTACCTCCCAAAAAGGGGACTTATTGTTCATGTATGGGTTTGTTACTATCACTGTTATCAGATTAGACCAGATGGCCATTAGGGGTGCAACTATGGAATGCATACATTCCCCATATCCTGGATCTTCCTCCTCTTCTTGTTGGGAGGTATAAAAGGAGATGCGGACAAAGCATCATTGGAGTTGCTCACATCTGGCCCAGAGACATCCCCAGGCTTTTCCATGGTGCCTGTCTGACTCTTGACTTCTTTGAAATAAACCAGTTTTTATCCAACTAAGTCTGTGTCAGTGAAGACTCCTTCAACATCTACATCACCTGAATCCACCAGAAGAATTCACCACACAACCTCAAGCAATCATTTCTAGAACGCAAGTAACAATTGTTACAATATTCACCGTCATCATTATTGAATATTGATTCAGATTCCCTGACACTCAGTTACACAAAAAAAACAAAAAAAAAAACAGCATGGGGACAGCATATAGTGTTGATATATACTGATAACATGTTTGTTCCAACAGACTCCCACCCACCCTCAAGTTACAACTACCAGGAGAGTGTATCACTACCTATGCCTAGTACACAGCTCTACTCCCCAATAAAATCTTTCCATTCTGCCATGGTCTTTTTTGGATGAGGCTGTGGTGTCTCACTCATGGATAGTAAGTATCCTGTAGCACTTCTGTCTGAATGACAGAGAGAAGGGTTGCCACACACTTTTGAATATGTGAGGTGCAGGGCATAGTAGTAACCCATCAGATGAAGCAGACCGTCACTCAAGTCTTCCTTGGCAAGCGTGGTGGCGGGAGTGGCTCCAAGACAGATGAGACAGCGGGTCCCATCAAACAGCAACACAGGGGTGCAGAAAGACCTCTTCTGCGAGTACATTGTGGGATCTTCTGTTGGCTAAAGAAAAAGAAGAAGGAAACGCCACATCCATGCATGGAACTATGAAGTGTTGAATGTGAGAAAATGCGAACAAACTTTCACCTGAATGACATGAAGCAGTGCCTCACTGGCATGTCCCAGCTTCTTCGGTGGTGGACTTGGTGAAGGAAAGAGTGTGGGGAGTGGCCTGAGCAGCGCGATGGAATATTCCACTGGAATAGAACAAATCAACTTTGAGTTCAAAGTTACTCTTCCTAAAAATGAGTCTTATTAGGTTTGTGTTGATCACAAAAAAAAATCTTATTTTTTCAGCATGAAGAGTATTACCATTCTGCATCTATTCATTCAGCGCAACATAAACCATCCTATGTTCAAGGAAACAGCTACACAGTCAATTAGAGACACAGCAAAATGACTCACCTACATCCAGCGTTATGCGTGGCTTCATCACTTCATTTTTTTTCCAAACACCATAAAATTACACATTGGTGCAGAAGTCTTCCCATCTCTTTTTTTAGTTCATCAATGAATTTTCTGTTGCCCTTATCCAGAATGCGCCGCAGCTCATTCATCGCCTATAATGCAAGTCAGTGTTAAAATCTGCAAAAATGCTTGCTTTTCATCATAAACCAAAACAAGTTAATCACTTACACGATAAAGATCCTTGACACATGGATATGCATCCAGGATCTTTGTTGGCCTTGTCCTGTTCTTTCAGAACATCACTATCAATGAAGGATCTTCTTGCTTGAAACTGCAGGTCAAGAATTTGGGAGACAGCATCTTGGTTGGGTTTTGGTTTCTTGTACAGCTCCTGCAGGGTCTGATAATGTCTGGCCTGTGCTGTCAGACCATCTTTGGCTGATGAAATGGAGGAGACAAATCAGTAAATCAGTCAAATGGATGAAATTGTTTGGAGCATCAAAATATATCAAATGACAATTCAAATGTAAAAATGCCTGTGATATATCATGATATCCAAAACTATCAAAACATTGCCTAGCTTTCATACATTATCATTATTATTAAAATGGACATGTTTCTACTTATGTGAAGTGTGGCCATTATCAGAACTGCGCCCTGGTGTGTGACACAAAATAATTGTTGATCCACCAATTGAGTCTGCATCATGATCTTCTTCTTGGTCACTTGCTGACAAGTCAATGCGATGCCTTTTCTTCTTGTGGCCCCTCTCTGGTGAATCTCTTGTGAAGATTCTTGTAAGTGCTCGCCTGTGGTAAATAAAATTTCACTCATTGAAAGAACAAATAAAGATGGAAAGTGAACATGCACAGATAAAAAAAGTATCAGCCAAAAATAACCACACGCTTCAAAATCTAAGTGCGCAAAATAATATAATCACTTACATGTTTCATTGTTTTGTCTTAATCCTTCAGCATGGGATAATACTCCACTAGTCTTTGAGACATTGCAGTGACTTCATGCTTAGAAGGGTACCGGACCCCCTCTCCTTGCTGACTGGCTCTCAAGATAGAAATCATGCTGGTGACAGTGTTTCTCACCAGCCTGCGTCTCAGCTCTTTGAACATGACACATTTCCCCTCACTGGCAGTGCGGGCCATCTGGAAGTAGTGCTTACGAGCTTGTGAAGAGAGAGAGAGAGTGAGAGAGAGAGAGAGAGAGAGAGAGAGAGAGAGAGAGAGAGAGCCTTGTCTGGTACGGTGGAATTCTCAGCCGAGAGGAAACCAGATCCAAAACATTATGAACAAGAGAGAAACAATAGACACAATTAGGAAAAAAGAAAAAAAAAGTGTTATGCTCGATGTTTTCAGAGCAAAGTAGGTAACCAATCACATCTACACTAATAAGGGCCCAAATCCGTTTCCTCCTGAGAAAGTGTTCTGGTCCAGGAAAAAGGTCTCTCAAATCATCACGACTGAGGGTGTGGAGCAAGACTTCATCGATGTTGGCAGCTATAAAGACAGTCCAATCATTAACAAACCTTTTACACTTAACAACTCATACATTTTTTCACTAATGAATTTAATTCAACTTGACAAGTCAAACCAAGTTTGTTTTGTGCCAATTTCTGTTATCAGAATTAATTGTAAATGCAATTCAGTTTAGACATTTTGTCTCAAATTTGTAAAATACTTCTTTTTGAAATCAGTGTCAGCATACAGTTATTTTAATTACTTAGCGGACAAATCACAGTAATGGAAATTTTTTCATACCTACACATGACATACCATTTAAAATTGATACTGTGACATCATCCAGCTCATCCATTATTGGCCCCGGTTTGGATGTCCATTTCATTTCTCCTCAATCTGGCAGGGAAAAAAAAATCATCATATTAAGGTCACAATTAGGACAAGCTAGCCTTCCGACTCAAGATCCGTTTTTTTACAATGCCCATCTGCCATGGATCCCAAAGTTCCCATGCAATTAAAAGTTGTGACACCTTATCTGAATGATAACCCTAGACAGCTCAACGGATTGCTAGTCATACAGACAACAATCAAAATTGGAGTGAAACTTGTAACCACAATGCCTGCAACATGGTGGTACTTATGGTAATAATCAACAAATACCAGTGTTCTTCGTGACAAAATGACAACATCTGATAGGATTGTGCCACCTTGAACGGCAATCAACTTAAATATTGATAAAAACAAGCAAATTGTACCTAAACTACATCTTCAATCAATCCAATTTGAGCACCCTCTACCCCATAAACTGAAGAAACTTTGGTAGTACAGTATTTCGTCATGCCACATATAACTAGGAATGCTAATTGCTTGTTCACATGACTAGAATTGCAGTACATCAATCCAATACAAAATACACACTTGTGACACTTGTCATCAAGCTCATAAATCCATCGAGTCGAGATGAGCACGTGCAAGGAGTCGGACTCCGTGAGTTCACGTAAACAGAGCATTGCGTTTGCGTAAATTATGCACGGCTATCGAGCTAGAAGCCGAGTCCGATTTGGTGCACACAAACACACTATAATGCCTCTCAATGTCCTAACCCATGCCACGCAACAAACGTGAAGAACCGATTTGAGTTTCTCACGGGACCAGCAGTGAAGTCACAACCGTCGCCCCAAATGAAATGTCGCAGCAGGAGCCTGAGGATTTTCTGAGTCAACATGCTGATCATCAGGTAACGTAATGTTGGCTTCCTTGACGACATTAGACAACTTCCTGTTTATATTTTATCCATATTTTAGTACAAAGCCTCCTTGTTTTCTGATCTGCTCCTGTTTGACTTGTTCGGTTTTTGTTTTGACATTATGCTGTTAGTGTTTATTTCAAATTAACAAGAAGTACCGGTACAGATAGTAGGAAATTAATATAACACTTGCGTCAAACAAAGAATAACTAACTGTACATATCATGTCTACAGGAAGGAGCTGGTACATTAAGTGAGAATATTCAAGAATATTAAGAGAAGATATATTCAAGGTTGTCCTGAGGTCAACTGTACCAACCATTGACAGAGCTTATGGAGCAATTTGATGTTATTGTACAGTAAAAATGGAATATTGGAGCTGTTGGAAAAAAAGAAAAAAAAAAAGAAAAAAAAAGAGCCAACTTTAAGGCTTAATATCTCCAAAATGATACTGTACATATGCTTGATAATGACTGAGGATATAGTCAGGGTGTTCCTCAGGTCAACTGTACCAACCACTGACAGAAATTATGGAGCAAAGCAATGTTACTGTACAGTAAAAAATTGAGTACTGGGCCCTTTTTGCCTGTTGGAAAAAGCTAAAAAAAAAAAAAGGAAAACAACAACTTTGAGGCTTAATATCTCCAAAATGGTACATTAAATATGCCTTATAATGATTGAAGATATATTCAAGGTTGTCCTGAGGTCAACTGTACCAACCATTGACAGAGCTTATGGAGCAATTTGATGTTATTGTACAGTAAACATGGAATATTGGAGCTGTCACAAAACAAAACAAAAAGCCAACTTTAAGGCTTATTATCTACAAAATGATACAGTAATCAATCACATTTAGAAATCAAATGTTTCTAAATGTCAAGTCAGTAATGTCAAGTCAGTGCTTGATGTGTCATCAGCAGGCGTCGGCGTCAGGAATGGGGCATCGGCGGGTTTCGGGCAGAATCGCCAGGCGTTGGGAAGCGTTGGTGGGTGTCGGGGGCTCGTGGCCAGGTGGCGGACGTCACGGCAGGCAGTGGCCAGGTGGGCTCAGTCCCGCAAACGCTGCTTACAGCTTTAATTTTGTATTGCTTTGATAAGATTGTTTAAGTTGAGTTTAAATTTACACTATTTTTTTTTCTTAGCTGCTAATTGTTCAAAAATGCTGATGTTAAAAGTGTGTTTGCACAGTAAATGTTATGGCACTTTAATTCATATGGCAGTACATTTAAAATAACTGGCCGTCAAGTTCCAGGAACTGACAAACTGCACTGAGTTGAGTGAGATTCTCCAAAGGAATATAAATGTGGACTTTACATTCTAGTCCCCTGTGAAGAAAAACCCAAAAGTGAACGTTTTTGTGCCTCACCCTTTCTAACTGGGACATTTGCAAGGGAACGCAGACTGGTTATGCTGCTCCCTGATAAAAGAAAAATGTTTCTGCTGTTACCTCAGAAATTGCCTGTTATTATTGTGGCTCAGGATTTTGGAGGTAGATTTTTTTTTATTTTTCATAAGGAACAGGATAACAGTAATGCCCTGGCATTGGCAATAAGCTTTAATTTTGTATTTGCATTTTTTTTAACTTTAGATTTACATTAAAAATGTTTCTGTGTAAAGTGCTGATGTTAAGTGTTTGCACGATAAATGTTATGGTGCTTTCGTTTATATGGCAGAACATTTAAATTAAAGTGTATGAAAGACTTCTTTTAAATTCATTATTGGCTTTTGCGTATACGACGTGATTAATCGTGATTGATCAGGTAAATCATGCGATTAATTGCGATTAAAATTTTTAATCGTTGCCCAGCCCCAGTAAAAACATTTTTCTGGTGCCAGCATTTCGTGAGGCAGAAGTTGATTCATACTTCAGTGCCTTGGAGCGAATAGCTTCGCCACTCAACTGGCCAAGAGACATGTGGCCTGTCCTTCTCCAATGCAAGCGGGTGGGAAAAGCACAGGAGTTGGTGTCTGCTCTTTTCTTAGAAGACAGCCTGCAATCTGATGTTGTAAAGGAAGCAATTTTTCCTGCTTATGAGCTTGTTCCTGAGCCCTACCGGCAAAAATTTAGGAACCATAGAAAATCCAGTGGTCAAACCTTTGTCGAGTTTGCATGGGAGAAAAGCAACCTCTGCAATGGTGTGCAGCTAATGATGTCAAAAATGACTTTGAGTCACTCCGTGAGCTCGTTCTTTTAGAAGATTTTAAAGACTCTTTGCCAGAGAAGGTGGTAATGTTCTTGAATGAACAGAAAGTGTCGTCATTGTCCAAGGCTGCTGTCCTCGCAGATGAGTTTGTGTTGACCCACAAAAATGTCATCTCATCTTCCCCCCCGATCGGACACGCCTTCTGCTTCTCGTCCCACAAGAGCCGAGTCTAGCCACCTCCCCCTTGAAAAGGCTAGAGGGAAGGGACTTCTGGTTTGGCCATAAAGCGGTAGACTGCGCGACACCAGGGCTCTCGACCATCCAGGGTAAAAACTCCCCGAAAACTTGAATAACTATTGTCAGATATCATATTAACTACAAAGTGATCAGGGGAACGTTGGAATGGGAAGGAAAACTCCATTCAACCAAAACAGAAACACGGTAACAGACAATATGGCGGAACTACCAGCTTGCTCTGAAACAGAGGGAGATGGCGAAACGAACTCCTCGTGACTAACGACGCGAAAAAGGGCTCGGACATAGAAATTATTAGCAAGGAGATACGGGATTTAAAAATGGAATCAAAAGAAGTCCTTCGCACGTTTGGAGAAACACTGAGGAACGACGTGGAAAAAGACTTGGACGACTTCAAACACGAAATAAATCAACAACTTGCGAAAGTCATCACCGAACAGGAGCTCCAAACCAGCAAGATCAACGAGGCTGAGTCGCGGATTGAAAAGCTAGAACGTTGGGCACAGGAAGCTAATGACACTCTGGTCATATCACTGAGAGAACAAAAAGCTCTTCAGGACAAGTTAACTGACCTGGAGTCCAGGCCGAGGAGAAACAACCTACGTATCTATGGAGTCACTGAAGGAGAGGAGGGAGAATCTGTGGCCAAGTTTGTGGAAGACCTGCTGAAAAGCGAACTGCACCTGCCAGCACATTTTAATTTCCAAATTCAGAGAGCACACCGCTCATTTGCACAGAAACCAGCGGACGGTGCCCAACCGAGACCCATCATTGTTAACTTTCTGGAATTTACTACCAAAGAGAGGGTCCTGAGAGAGCTATGGACAAAGAAAATAGAACTGGGGAATAAAGTACCCTCATTACATCATGATTACGCGACAGAGATGGTCCAAAAGAGAAAGGAGTACAACACTGCTAAAAGAATCCTGAAGGAGAAGGGCATCTGGTTCCACACGCCATTCACCAAGATGAGGACCCACTGGGATACGGAAACTCGAACCTACAACAGCGCAGAGGAGGTAAAGGAGGAATTGGCGAGACGCGGCCTGGCGTAGAAGACGGCGGTGGCGACGGGGCCTGCGGCACTCGGTGCCCCGCACTACGACGGAGTGGCAGTGCAAGGAGGGATCCTGGAGGGGCTACGCATCAGCACGACGCATCAATACGCATAGATCATCATTTATCAAAAAAAGACTAGATGTGGCGAGGGGGAGGGTCTGGCGGAGGTGGAGACAATTCAGATGGTGGGTATAAAGGAAAATTGGGTGGGGTGGAGGGGGGGTTGCCTGACAATGCCACCTGGGGAGTTGCACCCCAGGAAATAAACTATAATAAAATTCCTCGGGCTACACAGGTTCGTTACGCTTTGAAATTTAAGAGGACGAGACGGACTTCCAAAGAAACAGCTTTATTTGACAACAATTTAAAATAGACCAGGTTTAGCTGCCTGAGTGTCAAGGAAATAAGTACCATACCAAAAAGACTTCGGCTTTAACAGCCAAGCGGTGAATGCACAACGATCACGCACACACAGCACCACCTCCCGATGAACGGGCACCCGGCAGGGTTCCTCCTCCAGCTGCGCTTATGGCCCAGCCCGCTCTGGGATTGCTAGCCGAAATGCTAAGAAGAACTGCAAAGTTCTCAGCGTGGACACGCCAGAGGACAGAGTGCTGACTCCAGCCTGCGCTTGTTTTTAAAAGAGCTGCTTTCACTCTGCACTCTGGCGCAGGTGTAATCAGTGCGTTTACATGCAGAGCTTAATCGAACTAAGCAATAATTCGGTTTTCTCGTCCAATCGGAGTTCTCACCTTGTCCCCCAATACATGCAGCTGAGAAATTTGAATTACTGACGGGAACGTGTCCTTCTCCCAACAGTAGGGGGTGGAGTGAGCCTTTTCAGCTGGTCAGCTGCTTTCGGTTGACATATTACATCATTATGATATAGAATGATAGTTCATAATGTACGTGTTACTTACTTTGCAGATAAGCTGTACCCTATTTCTTGTGCTCATGGTTATCTTAAAAGATAAGATAATGGTTATCTTAAAAGATAACCATGAGACAAGACAATTCTGATGGTGGGTATAAAGGAAAATGGGGGCGGGGGGGTTGCCTGACAATGCCACCTGGGGAGTTGCACCCTAGGAAAAAAACTATAATAAAATTCCTCGGGCTACACAGGTTCGTTACGCTTTGAAATTTAAGGGGACGAGATGGACTTCCAATCAGTCAGCTTTTTTAACAGGTAGGCAGACTCAAGAAGACATTAGACGGGTCCTATACATAATAGATCAGATCCAAAAGCAGGGCCTGCAAGCTGTTACTGGTGAGCCTTGGCTGTGTGAATTGGAGATTTCTGTATCAAGTTCTTGGGAAACTGGGGTTCCAAGAAAAGTTAATACAGTGTATTCAAGGTCTCTACCAAGAACCTACGGCAAGGATAAAGATTAATGGTACTCGTCAAGGATGTTGCCTATGCGCTACATTGTTCGCTATGTTCATTGAGCCGCTGGCACAAATGATCAGACAAAGTAACAATCTAAAAGGAATACATATAGGAGAGCAGGGACATCTAACAGGGCTTTTTGCTGATGATATTATTTTCTCCATGTTCTCCAAGACTCGGACAGAACGTTACCTCATTTCATGTTGATAATAGAAACCTATGGTAAATACACAGGCAACAAGTTAAACATAGCAAACACTCAAATTCTCACGCTGAATTATCATCCAGGCCGAGAAATTAGAGGAAAATATAAAATCAAATGGAATTCCAAGGTTATCAAATATTTGGGTGTGCCATTGGCAAAAGTTCTTTTGAAAAGGTTTGAAATCAATTAGAATGCTATTATCAATAATCTATAAGAGATCTAAGAAGAGTTTATGATTTTTTTTTTTTTACCCTGTGCATCTTTTGTTTTGTTAGTAGTACTTGTCATTGCTCCAACACGAATAAACATGCTGCATCCCACTAGATGGCGCATTTGCCTTATTTACAAGCACCACGGTCATCGGAGCTGATTGTTGCCACTCTCAGCAGCGTGCGTCTACTAAGGTCTACTAAGATTCCACAATCTATTACACCTCGTGAGCAAAACAGGCTACAGGTAAAATTAAACATCTTCAGTTGAGCAACTCAAGCAAGTTAAACTGATTTAAAAACAAACAAACACTATAATACTAGGAAAAGAATCCTCTATATGTCAATAAATACAACAGATTGAATATTCATAAAAAAAAATGCTTACTTTAAATAAGAAAATCCAACAAACCAACAAGTGCAACACTAAAACGCAAACCAACAATCAAAATAATGCTTAATTGCCTTAGTTTCGTCCCACACTTATCAGCTTAGCTACTAAGAATAACACACATTATTCACCGGGACAGAAGGAGGTTCTGAGGAATGTGTTGGTCCTGGAGCTTCCTGG
>NW_027466119.1:817500-870000 GCF_046127955.1 Nelusetta ayraudi
TCAGGAATGGCGGCCAGCACCGAGCGATGATTGCTCACCCACTTATTGAGCTTAAATCCACCTCTACCGCACAGGTCTGTTAGCTGCTGGTACAGATGTATTGCTTGTTCCACCGTGCTGACGGCCTTTAGACAATCATCCACATAGAAATTTTGACAAACAGTGTTTATAACCTCGGCTGGGAAGTCATGCTGATTGTCGTCGAATGAAGCACAGCCTGGGGATGACACTGCCCCAAAGATGTGGACCAGCATCCTGTGCTCTTGTAGGTCCTTTGTAATGTCCCCATCTGCCCACCAGAGGAAGCGTAAGAAGTTTACATCCTGGTTGGAAACTCTTACTTGATGAAACGTTCCCTCAATGTCAGTCATGAATGCTACAAGGCCTTGGCGAAAACGAAGCAGCACACCTAGCAGTGTACTTGTCAAATTGGGACCCTGCAGGAGCTCTTTATTTAATGATGTTCACTCACTTTCAATCTCACAGCCACTAAAAAACCTGACTGTGATTGAGAGGTCCTCAGCAGCCAATCACTGTTGGGAGTCCAGCCTTCAAACACTCCTCCTGAATCCACAGTCACATCTGTGAGCATCTGGAACTTTGGCCCTGATCCTCCACACCACACAACTTGGGATGACAGCGCCACCTACCTGTATCCTTTCAGCAGCCAGTCCATGCACTGACCCGTTTCCACTGTGGCCTGTTGTGTCATCTGGACCGGAGTCTGGATCATCAGTGTCCAGGTTCATGGAATGAGTCAGTGTGCCGCCGTCCTGTGATGTCATGATAGAGAATCACTCTATTTATACTAATGTGCAGAACCACTAGAGTGTCATTTCTTCACTGCTGTCAGCAACAAGCATTTGGTGTCACACTGGTGTACAACACTTATGGGCTAATTAATAAGAAATTACATATTTATGAATCACCCGCAATGCCCAGATTGTTGCTGCTTATCTGCTGATATGAGCCGTCAACTGTTGCAATATAGAACCACGGGCAGGAAATTACAATTAGTGTAGAGTGTATTATAATTTAAAAGTTTACTCACGGTAGTTCTTTAAAGAATTTAGCAGGGATGGAACAGGCTAACGTGACGACGTCACCTGTAACACGGTAGGAGCTCAACCTGCTGTCACAGCGAAAACTCTGTGTTACGTCCCGTCGAGGGGGACCGAGACGCAACGTGTGGGACACCTTCCCCCACTCCCAAGCCTCATTAATTTTTCACTACAGTTGGCAGTTTCAACAAAAAACATTTTATTAATCAGTAAATGAAATAAACAAAACAACTTAACCGGTGGGCAGCAAAGGCTTCAGGGTTAGCAGCCGACATCCAGGACCGCACCTGCAAGGCGTCATCCACTCTCTCACACACACACACACACAGACTCAAAGATAGAGGCACCTATACCCAACTGTGGGTCATATCACCCCCTCTCTTAAGACCTAAACCCTATTAACATACCTACAAACAAAACTAAACAAGAAAAACAGCTCAGTTCCCCCAAAATAAAATTCCGCAGCTAGTCCACATGTACACGTGAAAACGCATCTGCCAACACATTATCAACCCCCCTTCCTGTGGCAAATCTGGAGATTGAAGTCTTGCAGGAGCGGAGACCACCGCATCTACGAGGGCATTATGGTCTGTAAAAACCTGATCCTAAATTAACATCAAGATGGGCACTGTCAGAAGGAGAACCAAAGCTTTATTCTGAACTTCCCAGAAATGACTCTGTGTGCGTGCTGCTTAGTTGTGGCATGTCCCTCTACTTCTATGTCATGGTGCAAAACTGACGTACGGCGGGGGTGGTCAGAAAACAATTGTGGGTGGCTCTCAATGAATTTAACAATATCATGACGGGCTGATGCAGGCAAATGGGACAAAACAAGCTTAAGTTATTCATAATTTCAAAGTTTCCCAGGCGCGCCGAAGGAACACCGATTTTTTTTTTTTTTTTTTTTTTTTCAATGAGCCCTCACTCCGCCAATGGGCACGGAGGGGGCGGAGACTCAGGCGACACATTTTTCCGAGCAACGTAACGCCCGGTTCACACTGGACGTGGAAGCGCCACGAAGCGCCACGAAGCGCCGAGCGCTTCCATTAAGCGCCCATGTTAATCAATGTAGTAGTTCACACCAGACGCGAACAGGCGCGCGGCTTCCCTCGCGGATCGCGCCATGCATCAGTTCACTGGACGTGGAAGCGAAGCGCCGCCGAGCGCTTCCATTCGGCGCCCACGTTAATCAATGTGGTGGTTGCGCGGCTCGCGGCATGCATTTGTTGTTTCGGCGTCTGCTCTATTTCGTGCGCGAGCCGCGAGCGATCCTCGTCAATAGTACACGAAGTCGCTCAATAAAAACGAGAAAATCCGGTGAATTTTCAAAATAAACTAATTTCAAAATAAAAACCGAATGACAAATTCGATCATATATCATATTTCTATGTTAGATTTGTCAGTACATTGTATCAGAGTGCGAGAGAGATTAAACACACACACACACACACACACACACACACAAAAGTAAACTACGGAGCAGGCTGGCTTACGGGGCGAGGGGGGGGCGATGATGAAAATGTTTTTTTTGTTTTGTTTTTTTTCAAAGAAAAAAAAAAAGAAGCTCAAGTGGGAGTGAAAAAAAGACTGCAGCTGAGCAGAAGCGCTTGTCGACCGTCGCGGAGCTGTTCCCGTCTGGTGTGAACCAGTTGGAGCCTCGCTCGTGAAATCCGTCGGCGCTCCGCTTCGTGGCGCTTCCGCTTCCATTGAAATGAATGGCACGAGCCGCGCGGCTGTTCGCGTCAGGTCTGAACCACTACATTCAGTGCCTTTACATGGCACTAGAGAAAATCTAATTACTGCCTTAGTCCGATTATGATCGGAGAACTCACGTGCGTGTAAACACCTTACTCCGATTATGATTGGAGTTTGAGAACTCCGATTGGAATCGGAGAACCCCGACTGAGACACCCAGATAATGCGATTGGAATTCAAATTTCTCTGCCATGTATACGCCTTAATCGGACTATTAACTGGACAATGCGAGTGCGCATGCGCCACGCCTCGCGACTCATGACCGCACAACTACGTCGTCTAACAAAACAGACGGCGCGAAACAACCTGGCAAACGCGAATAAGAATGTTGACATTTGGATTGAGGATGAGACCGGGGCGATGCTTTCTCTTCTAAAAGAGATGGACATATTAAAATAATGCGCAACGGAGACCTTTTTAAAAAGGGTAGCGCAGCAAATGCAGGGCTCCGGCTTTACGCACCCCTGAACAAATACGTATTCCTTCGTATTTATATTTCTACCTTTTCGTTCACATTTTTTGTAAGTTAGAAGAATTTTAACTTTGTAAATAAAAGCACAGCAAAGACATGTTTTCCTGATTTGTTTTTATTTTGGTAATTTCGCTGTTATTCTGCTGGAAACGGTGTGCAGCGGCACCAGCTTCCTCTACGGTCGGCACTTTAATGAGCGTGTGTATAACTGAAAACACCGTTCCTTTGCAAAACCTGTACACAAACTCTCCCACCAGTCTGCTCCGAACCCGAATCCAACAAGAACGAGAGTTTGGGGTCCGTAGCGACGACACAAAGCGTAGCATCGAAGTGTTGTTGTAGCCCTCCAACAGCAAACAACGTTCTTGTCTGCCTTTTAAAATAACCATGAGCACAAGAAATAGGGTACACCTTATCTGCAAAGCAAGTAACACGTACATTATGAACTATCGTTCCATATCATAATAGATTTAATATGTCAACTGAAAGCAGCTGACTATATATATATATATATATATATATATATATATATATATATATATATATATTAACCTCTTTCATTGAACTCCAAAACATACATGGTCAAAATCCATATTATTATGTTGTTGTTTTTTTTAAATGCTCATACAAAACAAAAAAAAAAGTGTGACATTAACTTGTAGTGCATTATTTTTGCCAGCAAGCTTTTCTTGTTACGACTGAATACATTGAACCATATTTCCCATATACTCACTTGAATCAGATACCCTGCAATGGCCCCGAGGTGATCGGTGGAGTGACGCGCAAACAGCACGTGACCTCTACGACGAGCTTCCAACCACGGAAGTGCCATAGGAGGACACGGCTTAAATAGTATGGCTTGTCCACCAGAAGGCTGTATTATGGTGTACATAATATAAAACTTATATAAAACTTCGGCCCAGTTCTGCTTGTATTGCAATGGTTGCTGTTCCTGAAGTTTCATTTTTCGTCCCTTTTTATTTTTTACATCCATGTTTGTGATGAAATAGTATTGTGAATCGCGAGCTCGCATTGCATGCTGGGAAACAACGTCACTCAAGGAAGTTTTGGCTTCGCTGACACGGTCCTGAAGGGAAGTGGGTTTTAGTGCACTGGAACGGGATGAATGTGTTCAATCAAGCAGTACAAACCTGATTAATTGTCTTAATACTTCACTTGGAATGGCCATATTGTTTAGGATTAGAATTAGATGACAACTTGTTCACAATATTTGCAACTATTCAATTTGACCAGCAGGTGTCAGTAGAAGACGAAATTTCATGTTGACTATTTCCTAATGGAAGTGCTCTCTTTACGTTGGATTTTTCTCATAATTATTTGAAGTGTAGGCCTGTAGTTGATGAGGAATCACGGTGTGCTAACGCTACTCAAACAGCTTAGATAAAAAAAGGGAGTGTGATTTGGGTTTGTGGTACATTATGACAATCTTGGACTTGCAAGACTGAGGCGATGGTTCAATTCCCATCAATGTGTATCATATATGTGTTATTTAGCTCATCTATTCTACATTTTAAATAGATCACATTTGACATCTGACCCACTGAACACTTACTATTGAACATATTTTTAAACTATGGGCTATTTAGTCTTGTTTTAGGATATAATATAATTCATTGCACAAACTGTAAGGCTAAGTATAGAGCTATAGTCTACTACAATCAGTCGTGCCAAAAAAGAGACATTGTCTTTATTTTTCATTTTTATTTTATTGTGTCAGCATTGAACCATACAAGCATGTAGTGTTGTCCAACAAAAATGCATGGCGAATCAAATCCCAAACAATCGATGAAACAATGAACACGTTTCCATTGCACTTCATTTTATTGAGCACTAGATGACCTCCTCGAGCACTGTGTCATTGAAGCCTCGAGTAATGAACCATTTTTTGAAACAAGTGTCGAAGCTTCAACAAAGCCTCGATCGGCCATCACTACCTACGGCTGCGTGATCTAACATCATTTCAGAAGTGACTAACTGCAGAGTTGGGAGCGGAGAAGGGACGACTGTCAGGCTGGCTCGACTGCTCCTCCTTCTCAGCCGTGGCGCGTCCAATCAGCAGCCGACATCCAGGACCGCACCTGCAAGGCGTCATCCACTGTCAGACACACACACAGACACAAAGATAGAGGCACCTAGACCCACCCGTGGGTCATAAAACTCCGTGTGGATCTTTTAACTCTGGCATTGAAAGGGGGTGCTAGCGCTAGCCGTTTGCTAAGCTATGTACAGACAGCACCACCGCTTGCCGAACCACATAGTCACACCGTTTATATACAACAACTCGTCATCAATATCTCTAGTAGAAGTCAAGAACTTTTTTCAAAAACGATAACTAACTCAAACTTTTTTGTGTGTTTATAAAAACAAACTAAAACAAACTTAAATTGAAGTCATATTTCACTTCGTTTACGTCTGTCAAATGAATATTTGCCCAGGAATATCTTTTAGTTTTACGCAGCAGCACCTAAATGCACGTCGCGTTCTGTGACGTCACCCCTCTTTCACAGCAGTATGTTGACGAGCGACTCGCGGCGGGAAAGTCCGATATACCACAGTAGTGAACATGTTTATTGAGACTGGGAAGTAGACACGACAGTTTGACTCAGTTGACTCAAATATCCTGTGGCGATGAGAGTGGTTATGGCTATCTGATAAAGCAAGATTTAATATTGGGAATTTAACAAAATGAAAAGGAACCGACAACGCCACTCTGGGAATTTCACCCAGGGAGTTCTACTAAACACAAAAGTAATAATTAGGCACACAGGTAAGTTCTACGAGGAAGGAGTAGGAGACGTGGTTCAGAATGTTTAAAATATCAAACCAACTTTTATTCAACATTTAAAAATAAAAGGAACAAACAGACCAACACTTAAAACGGAGCTACTGAGCTCCTTATTCTTGGTGTAGAAACTGAGGCTTACCGATGAGGGGGCCAAACGGGGGAGGAACCAAAGAAAACAAGGAACACCCCACTCACACGTGACACACCTGCAAAGAAAGTGAAGTGCAAAAAAAAAGAAGAAAACAACCACAATCCCGGGTCACAGCACTCGAAGGGGCCCACCACCCGGGACACCGCCACCACCAGCAGCTCTCAGCGACTACAAAAGAAAAGATAAACAGTTGGTTACTAAAAGTTCCCTAAAATCTGTCACATGTACTGAAATAGCAAGAAAAACAAACAAACAATGCAATGACACACACACACACACACACACACACACACACACACACACACACACACGTTCCCACCAACCACGCACACGCATACACGCACGCACACCACTGTGGCTGGACCGGCGACTTGATAGTGTAACGTCTGCTGTCTGAGGGTCAGCAGTGGCGACGTAAGCAAACGAAGAAAAACACAACGAGAACGGAAAAACAACAAGTAAAACCAAGGCGGGACGGAAGCAACATGCACCGTCCACCGTCTGTACGGGGCGGCTAGCACAATCAAGTGCGGGCGAAGCGGCAGTGTTCCTGCACTTATCTTATAGGACCGAGTTTTGGGCCACAGGTCTTGATCACCAAGCGTCCTCCAGGTGAGGAGAACAACGAGGAGGCTCTGCGCAGCTTTGTGCTCGCAGGCGGCTGTAGTGTGCCAGTGAGGTGTTCAGGAAGCACTGTAAAAAGAACGGACAGGTGAGGTACTACGTACCTATGCTAATAAGCCATAATAATTTAAATGCTAAAATGTCCGCACCTGATCCTCTTAAAACTCGGGCACACAAAGCGGATGTTCAGTGTCCCATTGACCACAATGGACCACTAAACGAAGCTTTTAATAAAAATGCGAAATTAAGCCACTGAGAGCTAAAACAACATGCAAACAATGCCACAGTGCAGCTTTTCTCAAACGGGTCAATTTTGAAATCATTTTAATCAACTCTGTCTTCATTGATCAGAAGCTTTTTGCAGATTTGGAATTAAAACATTTTAACTGCAGGAATCATAAAATCGTCTCATCAGTGACGTTTATAGAGCCATTAAAAAAATGAATATGTGCTGAACAGACAAACGGAGGTGTAAGAGGCCTGTGTGACCAGCAGGGGGCAGCAGAGGACCGACAGCCGCAAGTTCCTCCTCAGAGAGGCCTGAGAAGGTTCTGCACCTTCAGCTCCTCCAGGAGGTCCTCAGCAAAGTGTCAGAGTTTGTTGGTTTTTTTACCTCGGTCGGCAGAGTCAAAGTATTAAACTTGTAGCCAGGGGGCGCTGCAGCTCACTCAACACCTACAAGGTTTGAAAAGGATATTGAGTGGAATTCATCTGGAATGAAAAGAAAAGCACAACTACAGTAGAAAAACTGAACACAAAGACGCACAAAGTTTGAACTACACACTGATTTTATTCTTCTGTTGATTCAAATGAATTTGACAGAAATAATATCTGAAAAAATAGAAACCAAATGTTAAATTTCGACATTTAAAAAATGGACAGATTCATTTACACCCAGTAAGATAAGAAGATATTTAGCTCTCAGCCAATTAGAGATGCTGCTCCTGTGTGTGTGTGTGTGTGCGTGCGTGCGTGCGTGTGTGTGTGTGTGGTGTGTGTGTGTGTGTGTGTGTGTGTGTGTGTGTGTGTGGATGTGGTGGTGTGTGTACCTGAATGTGGGAGTGGGTGTGTTTAAGTACGTCACTGGAAGTAGGCTGCCAATTAGCCGCAACAGCCCCACGCCAGCGACAAGCCCAGGGGGGGGGGCCCGGACACGGCACACCCGCCGCAATGCCGGCCAGGAAGAGGCCCGAAGCAGCAGGCCCCCGGACCGGAGGGCACCCGCCCCACGAGCCAGGGCAAGATGACAGGGAGGCAGATACCCCAAGGAGAAGGGACACCACCTGGGGCGAACAGACAGCAGAGCCCGGCCCCCGGACGGGGGCCCCCCAGGGCAAGCGAGACCAGACTCATCCCCATGACAGGACCCAGCCCCTTCACCCACCGGGAGGATTGGTACCCAAGGCAGGCCCGGGCACCCAGAGGCCCCCCCCCTACGGACCCAGTATGGCGCATCGCCGCAAGTGGCGAGGTCCCCATAGGCCCAGCCGGTCTCGCACCCCAGGGGCACCGGACTGCACAGGGCCCATCCAGAGTGGGAAAGATGCCGGATCCCGCCCCCGCTAGCAGGCCGACCCCACTGTGTGTAGGGGTGTCAGTGTGTGTATATGTGCACTTGCTGGTGTGTTGAACTATAGTGCGTTTAAAATGGAGGGGTGGTAAGGCCCTGGGGCAACCACACTGCTGCTGAGCAGGGCGGCGGCCGCAGTGCACGAACCCCCCCCCCAGGCCCTAAGTGTCTATAATGCTATTAAGATTGGAGAGGGTCTTAAGGCCAGAAGGCCGGGCAGCGACCACCCAAGACACAAATCCCCCGAAACAGACCAGAGCCAGGGACCCCCCCCCCGGAGCACCACCCCCGGAGCACCACCCACCAACCACCAGGCCCAGCCCCCTGCGTGGTAGACATCCCCCGCCGGGGCACCCAACCCCCGACCCCCCACCAACCCGCAAAGCAGCTGAACCCCCCACGCCCAAAACCCCCCCCCCAGACCGCACCCGGCCCACGGCAGCACGACCACCGCTGCCCACATCAACCAGCAGCCTCAGCTATTGATTGATTACTAGTTAGTTATAGGATGAAGCAGACATTCCTACCAAGGAGGTGTGGTCTAACAGTAAGTTCCTATATTGTGCAATGTGCAGGTGTTGTTTTGTTTTCCAGTTTGTGAGGATTGTTTTCTTAGCGATAGATAAGGAGGTGATCAGCATGCGAGATTCTGCCTTATCTGATGTGATATCACTGAGGTCCCCTATGAGACAAAAAGAAGGAGTGGCTGTCATGTTGTAACCAACCTGTGCTGATAGATCATTGCATACTACGTGCCAGAATTTATTTACTGGTGGGCAATGCCATACAGCGTGTAGGTAATTATCTGGGACATTAACTGTGCAGTGTGAGCAGGTTTGAGTGGCGGTCATGCCCATCTGAAACATCCGCTGTCCAGTGTAGTGGATCCTGTGGAGTACTTTAAAATGTATTAATTGTAGAATAGGTTGTTTTATCAGTGAAAAGGTGTTCAGGCAGATTGTTCTCCAGAAATTAGAGTGGGGCTGGAGAGACAGGTCTCTTTCCCACTTAACAATTGGGATAGAAATCGTGCGATCTGTATTTGTAAGCAACTCACTCCAATAGAACTGCACTTGTCCTTCTCTCACATTACATTGGATCACAATGACCAAACAACACAACAAAGACAATGATGCCACTGTGCTGCCACATCCAGACTCTGTGTAGGTCTGTAGGCCTCTTGGACCTTCATGTGAACCACTGCGTGTTGACTGGAGGTGAAACATGACTGACTGCTGTCCTCCTCCCTGGACAATGCAATCTCACTTTCAATCTCACAGCCACTAAAAAACCTGATTGTGATTGAGAGGTCCTCAGCAGCCAATCACTGTTGGGAGTCCAGGCTTCAAACACTCCTCCTGAATCCACAGTCACATCTGTGAGCATCTGGAACTTTGGCCCCGATCCTCCACACCACACAACTTGGGATGACAGTGCCACCTACCTGTATACTTTCAGCAGCCAGTCCCATGTTCTGACCCGTTTCCACTGTGGCCTGTTGGCTCATCTGGTCCAAAGTCTGGATCATCAGTGTCCAGGTTCATGGAATCTGTCAGAGTGCCGCCGTCCTGTGATGTAATGATAGAGAATCACTCTATTTATACTAATGTGCAGAACCACTGGAGTGTGGAAGCAGACAGTTACCATAATCCAAATGAAAAAGCAACAGCAGAAATGCTTTTTCATTTTAAGAACGTGGCTGCATTAGTTGACTCATAATTAAAATGGTTAATAAGTCATTCAATCTGCATTTTCATTTTCTTCTTCATGACTGCTCATTCTTGTACTTAATTCAAATGAAGGAAAACACATTTGAGATTTAATTTTCAAAACATGCACCAGCAAAGAGTTACCAAAATTCAATATGAAATGTAAAATTCAAAAATGAAAAAGCAATAGCAGAATGCTTTTTCATTTTAAGAACGAAGCTGCATTATTTGACTCATAATTAAAATCATTAATAAATATTCCTAAAAGCATTTTCATTTTCTTATTCGTGTCGCACCTTTTATGACACAATCAAAAAGAAAACTGAGAGCATTGCTTTTTAATTTTCGTGGTCCTGCCCTGCACAAGAGTTACCACAACTCGAAAACGAAATCGCAATCTCAAAGTAAGCGCGCGGTGCAGGAAAGTGACGTCAGCAGCTCTCCACCTGTGGCTAATCTAATACCAGTGCCATGATCTGCCACTGCATCTTCACTAGTACGAACTGATGATGGATCACAAATCACGTGTGCGAGGCGTAGAACGAGCGGAGCAGTCAAAGGCAACAGAAGAAGAAAGAAAAGCTTCCTTAGCTTAGTTGATCTTCTGTGTTGCCTCCTGGACGGTGCTGGCCTCCTCTGGCTTGGTGCTGGCAACCGGGAGCCACAGGAACCACGGGCACAGCTCTGGTCATCTGTGGCGTCGCCTCCACCTGATTAAAATAAGAAAGATGTGATTTTATGCCAATAAACATAGAAAGGAAAACACTAGGCTTTACACGATCACGATTTTTATGCCGATCACCGATCAGTGAGTTTAAATAAACCGATCACCGATCCGATCACGTTAGGGGCAATAAATACTTGTTTCTGTACACCCCTTGCCTTCTCAGGAGCACCGTCTAAAGTTGTTTGCTTTAGCATCCGTTTCAGAGTTTGCTTTTCTTTTTCTTTCTCCGCGCTGCGTTTCTTGAACTCGACATGCTCCTCCGTGTGTATCTTTTCCAAGCGCCTGATTAAATTTGTGGTGTTGAAATTTTTTGCCAAAGTTCCCCCGCGAGGTACTGTAGCGTTGCATATATTGCAGATTCAAAGAAACTTTATTGTCCGTCACATAGCGACAGTACTCAAAACAGGAAGAGGCACGAAGACGAAAATGAAGGTTTTTGAATCATGAATCATTAGCTCTCGGTGTTATGCCCCGGCCTAGGGGGAACCAGGACACAACATAAAGGCTCCCCCCCTTCTCCCAGCTCTCAAATTAGACAAAGGTGCTTCGTCCACAGGATGGTTTTTATTAAACGTCACCATCATTGCACTGGCGTCAGGGAGGGCATGGCCAAAACAACAAACAAAATGGCTCTCTTATGGATCTTGAAAACAATCAAATAAATGACAGTCAAACTAACCTCCTTAACTAAAACACAGGAGAAAAGGGTCACAACACAAATGGCTTCCCTCCCCTACGGGCTACGTGGACACAAAGGGAACTGAAATAGATTACAAAACAGAATTGATGGCTGAACACAGAACACTGCTGCTGCGGCACATGGCCTCTGGTTGGGAGCTGGGAGAAGGACAAAGAGACCGAGGTGTTGAAGTCCTCCTCCTTAAATATTGGCACCAGCCAATCACCTTTCCGCACCTGGAACAAGCAAAAAAAAGGGAACACAGGATCTACTGCGCCATCTAGTGCCCAAACGGACACACAGCAGACAAAAGGAACTGACAACAATGGAAACCCAAATCTATACATTTACATAACACTCGGATACAAACAAATAAACATGTCGATGCTGTGAAACTACTTTGGAGGAAATGAGACAGATTAAAAAAGTTTCAACGCGACCATCACGTCATTGATCGGTGATTCATGACATGACGCCCGATCATGAACGTTTCAAAAAATGCCAAATATCGGCCGATCCGATACAGCCGATAAGATCGGTGTAAAGCCAAGAAAACACACACAGGTGATGAAGTGGAAATGAATAAGTACAAACCTGCTGCACTGCTGTGACATTGCTGGAGGCAGACTCAGTCATGTGGACAGTTGAACGTGTTGCCCACACCTGCAAATACAAGGACACAAAGTAACGTTTAAAGAACTGCATTTATTGTCCTATCACAAAGATGCACACAATGAAATACACATATCCCAAATACCAACATGTCACTTGTTTGTTTTGGTTTTTGAGGCAACGCGTGCTGATCGACGTCTCAGGCTGGACATCTGGAAGAACATAAAGAAATGAATTCATAAACAAAGTAACACACTAATTAAACTGTACATGTACTGTACATATGTGATCTTGTGTTGATAATAGGGGTGGGGCGATACGGCTAACCCACGATTCGATACTGTGACGATATTTGGCCCACGATAATGACAACATCACGACACACGATATCTTCGATATCTTCGAAATTTTGCAGACGATATGTGACTGAAAAAGAAAAAAATACCCATAAAAAGGAAAATGCCTGTGATCTTGCATTTATTCCAAAACTTTGTATAATGTACAAACAAACGTGCACTGCACAAGCAAACATATTAAAGTGCATGAACATTAATAACTTTCATGTAAACAAGGACAGTGCTTTCTGGTAATGTAAAGTCAGTAGCAACTTGTCTTATCTCAACTTGGGGACTTGGGATATACAAACCGACGGGAAGATGAAAGAGGGAAAAAAATCCTTTCACTGCCCCGATTCTGAAAATCAATTAAAAAAAATGATGCAGACAAAATAAATAAATAAATAACCGCGTCCCCAAAATATACGGGACAAAGTGAAGTGCGTCCACCATCAGTTCATTACGGGACAGGCTTTTTAGTTTCCAAATATGGGACAATCGTGTATTTTACGGGAGGGTTGGCAACCCTATCTAGACCACAGACGGAAATTAAATGAGGTTTTGTCATTTTCCATAAAAAACGGGAAAAATTGTTTCCCGGGAGAGATTTTATCTTTCCCGGGACAGGTGGACAGGTGGTCTTTGGAAAAAAATATTGATATTTGCCGTCAGTGTATCGATTATTTATTGCGACAGAAAGGACAACAATATATTGCAATATTGATTTTTTTTTTTTTTTCACCCACCCCTAGTTGATAAGTGTATGAATAATTGTGTGAATGTTACCGTGGCAGCTGGGGAAACCCTGCCAGATGACTCCACGACGGTCTCCATGTGGTCCAGCAGCACAGCCTCACTGAACCACACGGGATTGGACGGGATGTCTGTGTGAAATGCAGTCTCAACAGCTGTTGGTACCGTCTATAAAAAAAAGAGGAGAGGAAATAAGAGTCAACTTAGGATAAGTGTTCATTTTTAAAATAAAAAGTTGCACTGTTTGACAAATACACGATTGGGGGGGGGGGGGGGGGGGGGAAGAGGGATGAACAGGTTACCTCAACCTCCTGTCCAACAAGAGTCCATTCAGGAGCAGGTCCATACACTGGCATGTGGACAGGACCTGTCACAACCACTCTGGGAGACACCCTGGGCGATGATTGGTTGTGGCACAACACCCCTGGCCTAGGTGAAGGGGGTGCGAGCTGATGGAGCACTGCAGCATGCAGACGCTCCACCAAAATCAGTCCTGAGGTGCACGTAAACAGAAAACAACATGTTAACACATATTTGTCATATCAAATGAAGAGCAAGTAAGGCTGAAGAAGGCAAAACTTACACCATCATAACACCACCATGTACAGCTGACGAAGGGGGAGGTGATCGGCCATATACACAAATGTTAAACCTGGAAGAAGTGTCACATAATCAATTATGTAATCACACAATTCTAAGAAATATCTGTTAGCACAGTGTCACTGAAGAGAAAAAAATACAACAAAAATATGTATTTTACACACCCATGCGTGCAGCAACACGATGATATACTTGACGTAGCGCTGTTTGTAGTTCTGGCTTGACAGTCAGGCGAGGTGGAAAGTCAAGCACAAACACCTACAAAATAGTTGTATAAAAAAAAAAAAAAACCCAAACAAACATAAAAATGCAAAATAAATTCATGAATATTCTTGTTATTGAACTATGGATCATGGAATTACTTGATATTGATAAAACAAAGTGGCGATGACATTCATGTGTTCAAATTTGTTTGTCACAGCAGATAAACAAACCTTGGGCCAGCGGTCCAACACAGTTGCCAGTAGCGCAGCAAAATCCTGGGCGGAGTCTGTTACAAGCCCGTGTTCAAGGCTGTTGCCCGGGGCGAGAACACAAAACCATCCACAAGGGGACAGAGATGTGAGTCTCCCACCACCAGAACAAAAACATAAAGAAACTCGTGGCTTGACAAAATCACGACCCATACCTTCTTGTCTGGTTGCTGGGCCTTAAGAACGAACTTGCACTGTTTTGTCAGTCAGGAGCAAAACGGGCCATCTTCGCACCCAGGTCGCTGACCAGTACCGCGCCCTGTGTAAATTGACAAAAAAGAAAAATCTAAATATGTTTTTGTAAGATTTATTTGGAATACAACATAACAACACAGGCAGAACATGAAATCATGAACGTGGAAGTACTCACGACGTTCAAAGTCCTTCCGAGGTGGAAAAGGTGTCCAATCCCGTTTTTGCTCCAGGCGTCGTTTCATGGCCAGAGAGCGACGGAATGCCTTGGTGTTCGGCATCTGAACAATGAAATGAAAGATTGTGTCATTTTCAATGAAGGACAATGATAACACAAGTTTACAGAAAAAAGTGATGTTTTCTCACACACGACATCAAAACACAGAAAGGTTTCTATACCTTTGCAGCTGGAGACGATGAGCTTAAATCAATAAAGCAAAAGAAAATGTGTATGTGTACTCTTGGACCCTAACCCTAATGCCATACAAGTCTATGGGGTGAAATTTCAACTTTGTCCTACAGATATGGGGCCACTTGCTTTTTCATCAGGAGCCCCCAAGAAGCACCCACGCCAAATTTGGGGCTTCTAGTACTTGAGGAACCCCGAAACCCTAACCCTAATTTCAGCTCACCCTAACCCTAACCCTAGTTTCAGCCTTATTGTTAACCCTAATTCAATGCAAGTCTATGGGTTGAATTTTCAACTATGTCCTAGAGACATGGGGCCACTTGCTTTTTCATCAGGAGCCCCCAAGAAGCGCCCACGCCAAATTTGGGGCTTCTAGTCCTTGAGGAACCCTGAAACCCTAACCCTAATTTCATCTAACCCTAACCCTAACCCTAACCCTAGTTTCAGCCTTATTGTTAACCCTAATTCAATGCAAGTCTATGGGGTGACTTTTCAACTTTGTCCTAGAGACATGGGGCCACTTGCTTTTTCATCAGGAGCCCCCAAGAAGCACCCACGCTAGATTTGGGGCTTCTAGCCAATGAGGAAAAATTTGGAGCAGACACGAAAGGGTTACAGCTGAGAAGGCACTTAAGATCCTCAAAGGACTGTTGCCACTCACTAGACCAAACAAATGGTTTCAATGGACTGGTTAATTCTTCTCTCGTGGCCGGCAGCTCCACTGCCTTAGTGCTGGAATTTTGGGCCCCCTTCAAAAAAACAAAAACAAATGGGCCTCCTTTACGCAACGCTTGTCAAAAGCTTCACATCACTCTAAAAATACAGTATAGTTCAATAATAGTGCTTGAGTCCATCTTGACAGTGTCAATGTATTTTTATTGTGAATTCTCCACAAAGCAAACTCTTAACATTTATGAATGATTCATGAAAAAACACTTGATGTCTCTCGGACAAAGTTGAGCTTTGACCTTCATAGACTTGCACTGCATTAGGGTTTAGCGATAAGGCTGGAATTAGAGTGAGGGTTTTGGGGTTCCTCATGGGCTAGAAGCCCCAAATTTGGCGTGGGTGTGTCCAGGAGGATCCTGATGAACCTGAAAGTGGCCCCATGTCCCTTAGGACAAAGTTGACCTTTGACCCTCATAGACTTGTATGGCATTAGGGTTATCGATAAGCGATACAAACCTGGTGAGTTTAAGACTTAGTGACTCTACGTACATGAATGTATGGGGTACCCCGTCCTTACTTTGTTCCAACCTTCCCTCCACAAACCTGGCTGTCCAGTGCAGAAGTCAAAGTGAGAGAGAGAACAAAGAAGGAGGAGGGCCTGTGACGCCGCTGCTGATTGGCTTGTTGGTCGGTTGAATGAGCCAATTCTAGAGCTCCCCTCGGTGTCCACACACTGCAAAATATATCTAAGAAATAGACACTTAATTTGAGAAAGAACAGGCTAGAAACAAGTCAAATTATCTGCCAATGCAGTAAGATATTTAGACTTGGTAAGATTTCTTAAAATAAGACGATATATCTAGGCATTTGAAGAATGGAAAAACTCTTGAAATAAACAGTAAAGCACTCATTCCAAGGACTGTACTAAGTCAAATAAACTTGATACTAGCTTCTCAATTCTTTTTTCACGTTTGCTTCTTTCTTAATTTGAATGAAAAGATCTTAAAACCAGACCTACTAACAGTGCAATTCTTCTTAATTTAAGTGTTCACAATATTAGCTTTTTTTTCTCAAAATGAGACAAAGCATCCACCCCCCCTACGCCCATTCCCCCCCAAAAAAAATAATTCAGCAAACAGAATTAATATTGTCAACAACTATTTATTCACTTAAATTGCTGACAGTGCCTTCACTGCCTTGTAATAAAAACGTCACTAAGGCATTGCATCTTAAAACAATCTCAAGCAATCATTTCTAGAACGCAAGTAACAATTGTTATAATATTCACCGTCATCATTATTGAATATTGATTCAGATTCCCTGACACTCAGTTACACAAAAAAAACAAAAAAACAGTATGGGGACAGCATATAGTGTTGATATATACTGATAACATGTTTGTTCCAACAGACTCCCACCCACCCTCAAGTTACTACCAGGGGAGTGTATCACTACCTATGCCTAGTACACAGCTCTACTCCCCAATAAAATCTTTCCATTCTGCCATGGTCTTTTTTGTATGAGGCTGTGGTGTCTCACTCATGGATAGTGTCCTGTAGCACTTCTGTCTGAATGACAGAGAGAAGGGTTGCCACACACTTTTGGATATGTGAGGTGCAGGGCATAGTAGTAATCCATCAGATGAAGCAGACTGTCACTCAAGTCTTCCTTGGCAAGCATGGTGGCGGGAGTGGCTCCAAGACAGATGAGACAGTGGGTCCCATCAAACAGCAACACAGAAGTGCAGAAAGACCTCTTCTGCGAGTACATTGTGGGATCTTCTGTTGGCTAAAGAAAAAGAAGAAGGAAACGCCACATCCATGCATGGAACTATGAAGTGTTGAATGTGAGAAAATGCGAACAAACTTTCACCTGAATGACATGAAGCAGTGCCTCACTGGCATGTCCCAGCTTCTTCGGTGGTGGACTTGGTGAAGGAAAGAGTGTGGGGAGTGCCCTGAGCAGCGCAATGGATTATTCCACTGGAATAGAACAAATCAACTTTGAGTTCAAAGTTAGTCTTCCTAAAAATGAGTCTTATTAGGTTTGTGTTGATCACAAAAAAAAAAAAAAATTTTCAGCATGACGAGTATTACCATTCTGCATCTATTCATTCAGCGCAACATAAACCATCCTATGTCCAAGGAAACAGCTACACAGTCAATTAGAGACACAGCAAAATGACTCCACTGAACTACATCCAGCGTTATGCGTGGCATCATCACTTAATTTTTTTCCCAAACACCATAAAATTACACATTGGTGCAGAAGTCTTCTCATCTCATTTTTTAGTTCATCAATGAATTTTCTGTTGCCCTTATCCAGAATGCGCCACGGCTCATTCATCGCCTATAATGCAAGTCAGTGTTAAAATCTGCTAAAATGCTTGCTTTTCATCATAAACCAAAACAAGTTAATCACTTACACGATAAAGATCCTTGACACATGGATATGCATCCAGGATCTTTGTTGGCCTTGTCCTGTTCTTTCAGAACATCACTATCAATGAAGGATCTTCTTGCTTGAAACTGCAGGTCAAGAATTTGGGAGACAGCATCTTGGTTGGGTTTTGGTTTCTTGTACAGCTCCTGCAGGGTCTGATAATGTCTGGCCTGTGCTGTCAGACCATCTTTGGCTGATGAAATGGAGGAGACAAATCAGTAAATCAGTCAAATGGATGAAATTGTTTGGAGCATCAAAATATATCAAATGACAATTCAAATGTAAAAATGCCTGTGATATATCATGATATCCAAAACTATCATAACATTGCCTAGCTTTCATACATTATCATTATTATTAAAATGGACATGTTTCTACTTACGTGAAGTGTGGCCATTATCAGAACTGAGCCCTGGTGTGTGACACAAAATAATTGTTGATCCACCAATTGAGTCTGCATCATGATCTTCTTCTTGGTCACTTGCTGAGAAGTCAATGCGATGCCTTTTCTTCTTGTGGCCCCTCTCTGGTGAATCTGTTGTGAAGATTCTTGTAAGTGCCCGACTGTGGTAAATAAAATTTCACTCATTGAAAGAACAAATAAAGATGGAAAGTGAACGTGCACAAATAAAAAAAGTATCAGCCAAAAATAACCACACGCTTCAAAATCTAAGTGCGCAAAATAATATAATCACTTACATGTTTCATTGTTTTGTCTTAATCCTTCAGCATGTGATAATACTCCACTAGTCTTTTAGCCATTGCAGTGACTTCATGCTTAGAAGGGTACCGGACCCCCTCTCTTGCTGACTGGCTCTCAAGATAGAAATCATGCTGGTGACAGTGTTTCTCACCAGCCTGCATCTCAGCTCTTTGAACATGACACATTTCCCCTCACTGGCAGTGCGGGCCATCTGGAAGTAGTGCTTACGAGCTTGCTCCAACTCACTGTCTGTATAGAGGGTGGGCAAACTTTTTTAGCAACGGGCCACATGACAGACCTGCATCGAGTCGGCGGGCCACGGAAGGGGGGGTTGTAGGTAGGTACAGAATTAGTCCGGGTGCAGAATCGTTCAGGGTGTAGTGACTGCCCGATACGGCAACTCCATTGGGACATACCTCTACATCGCGGTCAAACGTGATATATGGATAGATCACGGTCAAAACGCTATTTCGCGGGTGATAGATAGATAGATTGTGAGAGAATTTCGTGTATACAATATAATACAAAGTACTGTAAATACGCCAGGGATTGACAGAAAAAAAAAGATAACCTTAATCCACCGATGTAGTTTGTCCTAATAGAGTTGCCGTATGTGACGTTGTTGGCATTCGCCCACTGGACAGAGGCGACTGCCAATTACGTCACATACGGCAACTCTATAAACGTACCGCGATCTATCCATATATCACGTTCGAACGCGATGTAGAGGTATGTCCCAATGGAGTTGCCGTATCGGCAGTCACTTCCGCCCAGAACGATTCTGCACCCGGACTAATTCTGTACCTACACCTCGTTGACGGGGGGGAAGCACGCTATTGCTATCGCGCTACGCTAACTCGGCAAAGTTACGTGCCGACAAAGTTTCGTTGGGGGGTGCGGTGTTGGGGGGTTATGACTGGCTTCACGCGGGCCGGACAGAGACACGCAACAGGCCCGATGTGGCCCGCGGGCCGGGGTTTGCCCATGTCTAGTTTCGACAACATCCAGTATTGTGGAGGAGCAGGAAGCTGGAGGGTCCTCTTTGGGCTGCTTTTCACCAAAGGAGTGGATGTCTGAGGACAGATTGGAGATGTCTCCTGGTGAAGACACAGTTCCTGGCTTCATTCGGGGCAGTCTTGTCTGGTACGGTGGAATTCTCAGCCGAGAGGAAACCAGATCCAAAACATTATGAACAAGAGAGAAACAATAGACCCAATTAGGAAAAAAGAAAAAAAAAAGTGTTATGTTCGATGTTTTCAGAGCAAAGTAGGTAACCAATCACATCTACACTACACTAATAAGGGCCCAAATCCTTTTCCTCCTGAGAAAGTGTTCTGGTCCAGGAAAAAGGTCTCTCAAATCTTCACGACGGAGGGTGTGGAGCAAGACTTCATCGATGTTGGCAGCTATAAAGACAGTCCAATCATTAACAAACCTTTTAAACTTAACAACTCATACATTTTTTTGACTAATGAATTTAATTCAACTTGACAAGTCAAACCAAGTTTGTTTTGTGCCAATTTCTGTTATCAGAATTAATTGTAAATGCAAGTCTCAAATTTGTAAAATACTTCTTTTTGAAATCAGTGTCAGCATACAGTTATTTTAATTACTTAGCGAACAAATCACAGTAATGGAAATTTTTTCATACCTACACATGACATACCATTTAAAATTGATACTGTGACATCATCCAGCTCATCCATTATTGGCCCCGGTTTGGATGTCCATTTAATTTCTCCTCAATCTGGCAGGGAAAAAAAATCATCATATTAAGGTCACAATTAGGACAAGCTAGCTTCCGACTCAAGATCCGTTTTTTTTACAATGCCCACCTGCCATGGATCCCAAAGTTCCCATGCAATTAAAAGTTGTGACACCTTATCTGAATGATAACCCTAGACAGCTCAACGGATTGCTAGTCATACAGACAACAATCAAAATTGGAGTGAAACTTGTAATCACAATGCCTGCAACATGGTGGTACTTATGGTAATAATCATCAAATACCAGTGTTCTTCGTGATAAAATGACAACATCTGATAGGATTGTGCCACCTTGAACTGCAATCAACTTAAATTTAGATAAAAAACAAGCAAATTGTACCTAAACTACATCTTCAATCAATCCAATTTGAGCACCCTCTACCCCATAAACTGAAGATACTGCAATACAAACTTGGTAGTACAGTATTTCGTCATGCCACATGTACCAACCATTGCCAGAGCAATTTGATGTTCTTGTACAGTAAAAATGGAATATTGGAGCTTTCGCAAAAAAAAAATAAAAAATAAAAAATAAAAAAGCCAACTTTAAGGCTTAATATCTCCAAAATGATACTGTACATATGCTTGATAATGACTGAGGATATAGTCAGGGTGTTCCTCAGGTCAACTGTACCAACCACTGACAGAAATTATGGAGCAAAGCAATGTTACTGTGCAGTAAAAAATTGAGTACTGGGCCCTTTTTGCCTGTTTGAAAAGCTAAAAAGAAAAAGGAAAACAACAACTTTGAGGCTTAATATCTCCAAAATGGTACATTAAATATGCCTTATAATGATTGAAGATATATTCAAGGTTGTCCTGAGGTCAACTGTACCAACCATTGACAGAGCTTATGGAGCAATTTGATGTTATTGTACAGTAAAAGTGGAATATTGGAGCTGTCGCAAAACAAAACAAAAAGCCAACTTTAAAGCTTATTATCTCCAAAATGATACAGTAATACAATAAAAAAAAAAAGCATTTAGAAATCAAATGTTTCTAAATGTCAAGTCAGTAATGTCAAGTCAGTGCTTGATGTGTCATCAGCAGGCGTCGGCGTCAGTAATGGGGCATCGGCGGGTTTCGGGCGGAATCGCCAGGCGTTGGGAAGCGTTGGCGGGTGTCAGGGGCTCGTGGCCAGGTGGCGGACGTCACGGCAGGCAGTGGCCAGGTGGGCTCAGTCCCGCAAACGCTGCTTACAGCTTTAATTTTGTATTGCTTTAAAACATTGTTTAAGTTGAGTTTAAATTTACACTATTTTTTTTTTCTTAGCTGCTAATTGTTCAAAAATGCTGATTTTAAAAGTGTGTTTGCACAGTAAATGTTATGGCACTTTAATTCATATGGCAGTACATTTAAAATAACTGGCCGTCAAGTTCCAGGAACTGACAAACTGCACTGAGTTGAGTGAGATTCTCCAAAGGAACTCCAGTATAAATGTGGACTTTACATTCAAGTCCCCTGTGAAGAAAAACCCAAAAGTGAACGTTTTTGTGCCTCACCCTTTCTAACTGGGACATTTGCAAGGGAACGCAGAATGGTTATGCTGCTCCCTGATAAAAGAAAAATGTTTCTGCTGTTACCTCAGAAATTGCCTGTTATTATTGTGGCTCAGGATTTTGGAGGTAGATTTTTTTTATTTTTCATAAGGAACAGGATAACAGTAATGCCCTGGCATTGGCAATAAGCTTTAATTTTGTATTTGCATTTTTTTTTAACTTTAGATTTACATTAAAAATGTTTCTGTGTAAAGTGCTGATGTTAAGTGTTTGCACGATAAATGTTATGGTGCTTTCGTTTATATGGCAGAACATTTAAATTAAAGTGTATGAAAGACTTCTTTTAAATTCATTATTGGCTTTTGCGTATACATTAATTGATTAATCGTGATTGATCAGGTAAATCATGCGATTAATTGCGATTAAAATTTTTAATCGTTGCCCAGCCCCAGTAAAAACATTTTTCTGGTGCCAGCATTTCGTGAGGCAGAAGTTGATTCATACTTCAGTGCCTTGGAGCGAATAGCTTCGCCACTCAACTGGCCAAGAGACATGTGGCCTGTCCTTCTCCAATGCAAGCGGGTGGGAAAAGCACAGGAGTTGGTGTCTGCTCTTTTCTTAGAAGACAGCCTGCAATATGATGTTGGAAAGGAAGCAATTTTTCCTGCTTATGAGCTTGTTCCTGAGCCCTACCGGCAAAAATTTAGGAACCATAGAAAATCTAGTGGTCAAACCTTTGTCGAGTTTGCATGGGAGAAAAGCAACCTCTTTGATAAATAGTGTGCAGCTAATGATGTCAAAAATGACTTTGAGTCACTCCGTGAGCTCGTTCTTTTAGAAGATTTTAAAGACTCTTTGCCAGAGAAGGTGGTAATGTTCTTGAATGAACAGAAAGTGTCGTCATTGTCCAAGGCTGCTGTCCTCGCAGATGAGTTTGTGTTGACCCACAAAAATGTCATCTCATCTTCCCCCCCGATCGGACAGGCCTTCTGCTTCTCGTCCCACAAGAGCCGAGTCTAGCCACCTCCCCCTTGAAAAGTCTAGAGGGAAGGGACTTCTGGTTTGGCCATAAAGCGGTAGACTGCGCGACACCAGGGCTCTCGACCGTCTAGGGTAAAAAGTCCCCGAAAACTTGAATAACTATTGTCAGATATCATATTAACTACAAAGTGATCAGGGGAACGTTGGAATGGGAAGGAAAACTCCATTCAACCAAAACAGAAACACGGTAACAGACAATATGGCGGAACTACCAGCTTGCTCTGAAACAGAGAGAGATGGCGAAACAAACTCCTCGTGACTAACGACGCGGAAAAGGGCTCGGACATAAAAATTATTAGCAAGGAGATAAGGGATTTAAAAACGGAATCAAAAGAAGTCCTTCGCACGTTTGGAGAAACACTGAGGAACGACGTGGAAAAAGACTTGGACGACTTCAAAGACTAAATAAATCAACAACTTGCGAAAGTCGTCACCGAACAGGAGCTCCAGACCGGCAAGATCAACGAGGCTGAGTCGCGGATTGAAAAGCTAGAACGTTGGGCACAGGAAGCTAATGACGCTCTGGTCATATCATTGAGAGAACAAAAAGCTCTTCAGGACAAGTTAACTGACCTGGAGGCCAGGCCGAGGAGAAACAACCTACGTATCTATGGAGTCACTGAAGGAGAGGAGGGAGAATCTGTGGCCAAGTTTGTGGAAGACCTGCTGAAAAGCAAACTGCACCTGCCAGCAGATTTTAATTTCCAAATTCAGAGAGCAAACCGCTCATTTGCACAGAAGCCAGCAGACGGTGCCCAACCGAGACCCATCATTGTTAACTTTCTGGAATTTACTACCAAAGAGAGGGTCCTGAGAGAGCTATGGACAAAGAAAATAGAACTGGGGAAGAAAGTACCGTCATTACATCACGATTACGCGACAGAGATGGTCCAAAAGAGAAAGGAGTACAACACTGCTAAAAGAATCCTGAAGGAGAAGGGCATCCGCTTCCAGACGCCATTCACCAAGATGAGGACCCACTGGGATACGGAAACTCGAACCTACAACAGCGCAGAGGAGGTAAAGGAGGAATTGGCGAGATGCAGCCTGACAATGCCACCTGGGGAGTTGCACCCCAGGAAATAAACTATAATAAAATTCCTCGGGCTACACAGGTTCGTTACGCTTTGAAATTTAAGAGGACGAGACGGACTTCCTATGAAACAGCTTTATTTGACAACAATTTAAAATAGACCAGGTTTAGCTGCCTGAGTGTCAAGGAAATAAGTACCATACCAAAAAGACTGTTCAACATAAGAAAATAAGGGGTGTAGTATCTGAATCTATGTATATGACATCATGTGATCTTATGTATATGGCCTGATGTGACCTCAGCAGTGAACCTGCTGCACTTCTTCCCTAAGGGCGTCTCAGGGTCCATATATGGTCTTGTTGTTGCCAACGGCCACCAAATTGAAAACAGATGGTCATTGGGGGTGCAACTATGGAATGTATACATTCTCCCCCACTTCTAGCATCTTCCTCCCTGGTTGCCGGGAGGTATAAAAGGTGATGGGAACAAAGCATCATCGGAGTTGCTCACATCTGGCCCAGAGACATCCCCAGGCTTTCCATGGTGCCTGTCTGACTTTTGACTTCTTTGAAATAAACCAGTTTTTATACAACTAAGTCTGTGTCAATGAAGACTCCTTCAACATCTACATCACTTGAATCCACCAGAAGAATTCACCACAGGGGAACAGGGCCAAAGAAACCAAAGAAAACTCAAAAAAGGGAATAAACAAAACTAAGGGAATCACTACAAACCAAAATTCACGCTACGCCAACTCCTGTCCTAAAGAAAAGAGAACAAAATTAACATACTAATACCTTGAGACACCCAGGCAAGCGTTAAACAGTTAGAACGAAAGGAAAACTTTTATTTATTCTTCGCACACAGACACACACACAAAACAAAACTGTCTGGGTGCAGTCGCTCCGAGTCGCTGCCTCCCCGCCGAGCGCCAGAGGAGGAGAGGGGGAGGGGGGCTTCAGCTTTAACAGCCAAGCGGTGAATGCACAACGATCACGCACACACAGCACCACCTCCCGATGAACGGGCACCCGCCAGGGTTCCTCCTCCAGCTGCGCTTATGGCCCAGCCCGCTCTGGGATTGCTAGCCGAAATGCTAAGAACTGCGAAGGACAGAGTTCTCAGCGTGGACACGCCAGAGGACAGAGTGCTGACTCCAGCCTGCGCTTGTTTTTAAAAGAGCTGCTTTCACTCTGCACTCTGGCGCAGGTGTAATCAGTGCGTTTACATGCAGAGCTTAATCGGACTAAGCAATAATTTGGTTTTCTCGTCCAATCGGAGTTCTCACCTTGTCCCCCTATACATGCAGCTGAGAAATTTGAATTACTGACGGGAACGTGTCCTCCTCCCAACAGTAGGGGGTGGAGTGAGCCTTTTCAGCTGGTCAGCTGCTTTCGGTTGACATATTACATCATTATGATATAGAATGATAGTTCATAATGTACGTGTTACTTACGTTGCAGATAAGCTGTACCCTATTTCTTGTGCTCATGGTTATCTTAGAAGATAACCATGAGACAAGAACGTTGTTTGCTGTTGGAGGGCTACAACAACACAATGTCTTCGATGCTACGCTTTGTGCCGTCGCCACGGACCCGAAACTCTCGTTCTTGTTGGATGCGGGTTCTGCGCAGACTGGTGGGAGAGTTTGTGTACAGGTTTTGCAAAGGAACGGTATCTTCAGTTATACACACGCTCATTAAAGTGCCGACCGTGGAGGAAGCTTGTGCCGCTGCACGCCGTTTCCAGCAGAATAACAGCGAAATTATCGAAATAAAAACAAATCAGAAAAACATGTCTTTGCTGTGCTTTTATTTACAAAGTTGAAATTCTTCTAACTTACAAAAAATGTGAGCGAAAAGGTAGAAATATAAATACGAAGGAATACGTATTTGTTCAGGGGTGCGCAAAGCCGGAGCTCTGCATTTGCTGCGCTACCCTTTTTAAAAAGGTCTCCGTTGCGTGTTATTTTAATATGTCCATCTCTTTTAGAAGAGAAAGCATCGCCCCGGTCTCATCCTCTCTCCAAATGTCAACATTCTTATTCGCGTTTGCCAGGTTGTTTCGCGCCGAAGGCAATAATTCAAATTTCTCTAGTACCATGTAAACGCACTGAGGGACGCAAAGATTGCACTCCGGCGCAGGTGTGATTGATGACGCGAAGGTGGGGGCAAACCCACCTGCCACATAGTTAATTAATTAATTAATTAATTAAAGTGCTTTTTGAACCTTTGGCCGCTCCGTAGATTGTGGAAACGGGAAATGAATTGACTCACAGCACACAGTCACACGCTTGCAGCCGGCTTGTAAGCACAACAAAAAAAAAAAGACACTGAGCGTAGATGAGCACTAGGAAGGACTAACATGGATAAGGCGTCAATTGTAAATGGAAAGTTCCACTTCAAAACCCTGCCAGATGGCAGTCTTGACAGGACAAAAGTGATATGCATTTACTGTAAAGCTGTATTTAGTTTCCACCGGAGTACGAGCAGTCTTACGTTTCACTTGTCTGCGAAGCATACAGCTGACGCGGAGAGCCCTCCGCCCCCTTCTGAGGTAAAGCAAACCACGTTGGATGGTGTGGCACGGAGACCACTGGCCACGTCCACCACACGCCAACTTTCAACAGCGGGGGCTAAATGGGTGTGGCTACGGCTTGCAGGCCAATTAATGTGGTGGAGGACGAGGGTCTGCGCGATATCATATATATTATACTGACTATGGATGAATATGACACTGACTGGATGATTATGGCACTGACTGTGGATTACTATGGATGCTGAACAGCTGTTATAGGCTATACTGCCTAACTGCACTATATCAGTTGAGTCCTGTACTGTATTGCACTGCCCCCTGGTTAATGCACACTTTATTTATTGTTTTGATTTAATTTAATTGATTTTGTGCATCACAGTTTGATGCAATGCATAAGTGTCATCCTTTTGTCTTAATGGCTGCTGAAAAAAGGGGATGAATAGTTCAAGTTGGAGTTGAAAAGTAAAATAGAGAAATTTTGGTAGTACTAGTAATCATTACTATGTAATGTTACAGTTATGCCCATCTGTGATCTTTGTTGGGCTTGACTTTATGATTATTTTTCTTACCCTGTGCATCTTTTGTTTTGTTAGTAGTACTTGTCATTGCTCCAACACGAATAAACATGCTGCATCCCACTAGATGGCGCATTTGCCTTATTTACAAGCACCACGGTCATCGGAGCTGATTGCTGACACTCTCAGCAGCGTGCATCTACTAAGATCTACGAAGATTCCACAATCTATTACACCTCGTGAGCAAAACAGGCTACAGGTAAAATTAAACATCTTCAGTTGAGCAACTCAGGCAAGTTAAACTGATTTAAAAACAAACAAACACTATAATACTAGGAAAAGAATCCTCTATATGTCAATAAATACAACAGATTGAGTATTCATTAAAAAAAAATAAAAAATGCTTACTTTAAATAAGAAAATCCAACAAACCAACAAGTGCAACACTAAAAAGCAAACCAACAATCAAAATAATGCTTAATTGCCTTAGTTTCGTCCCACACTTATCAGCTTAGCTACTAAGAATAACACACATTATTCACCTGGACAGAAGGAGGTTCTGAGGAACGTGTTGGTCCTGGAGCTTCCTGGTCAGGATGTTCGGGAGATCCCTCTGGCTCAATGTCTGGAGCGCCAACATATTTTAGAATTGCTCCTGCAGAGACAAAGCTCATTAGATCATCAAGCAAAATAGATCAGAAGTGCATTTTCCTATTTTATTATTACAGTGATGTTGCAGTAATATAGGAAAATTAAAAATTCATTTGTTTTTAAATTAAACATTATGGTTGCAGTGTCCCTTTAAAGCTTTTACCCAATTACAAAACTGTCATTTTTAAGAGTTTTTGGCATTACTTTACACACTGTACTAGTTAAAGTAATAAAACTAAGATAAATGACCCACTGCCACAGCAGTCTAAAATAGTCAACACCATGCCAAATAAAGTATTTCCATAAAATACTTCTTTGAATTATAAAACAGTAGCACATCTCTAATTAAGGGCCTACAAAATACAAACTAAGCTTAGTAAATTCATCCTAAGTTAAGGCTAAAATAACATTAAGAGTCAAATATGTGAGAGACAACTTCCACTGAACAATAACAGGGGACTGACTACAACAACAACGACAACATGCCCTCCCTCCCGCCCTCCCTGTTAGAATGTGAATAAACGGGTGTGGAGTCAATCACTCATTCCCATGGCAGGATAGGCCAACATGGCAGGATATGGTCAACTTTCATAAAACAAACAAAAACGCTGATTCATGACGAACAAATATTAGCCAGCCAGCTAACATTTATCCGACGCTAGCTAGCTAGCTGGCTAGCAGGACAAATAAACAAACTTGGGGGGGGGGGGGGGGGGGGGGACAACAGCGTTTCCCCTCCACCTCTCCAGCCCACATCACAAACAAATAACTTACCTTTCCCTTTTGCAAGTTTTTCTTGATCGGTTTTCTTTCTTTCTTTCCGTTTTCCCGCACCGCTGGGATAACTCCTTTTTGATGCCATTACGGTTTTTGTTTTTAATCCTCTTGCTAACGGGAACGAATGGTAGCTGTCAATCATACCTGTTGGCGTCGCCTGCCCTCCACGTCACTAACTGCGTGACAGTGCGGCAAGCCCCCAGAGACCAAGATGGCGTCCCATTCCTTTCAATGAAGTTGCTCACCCAGCGCATGGCTCCCAAAAACTTTTTGACTTCCGCATTGATGGGATAATAGAGCATGCGCAGTTGTGTCAGTGTGGAGACCGTCACTGACAGACGTGCGCGCTCACGAACCGTACAAAATTCAACATGGAAATCAATGTATTTTTTACTGAACAACTGACGATGTTTCGAAATTTTATAAATAATAATAACAACAACAACAACAACAACAACAACAACAACAATAATAATAATAATAATAATAATAATAATAATATAAAATAGTATTATTATATTAATATACTATTATTTGTGTATTAAACAGGTGAGCAATGTGCCACTGAATAATAAATAATAATTCTTTGAAGCAACTCTCTATGGACCATAACAGCACTGCCACATATATTTTTTTAATTAATAACCTCTTTGGAAAGCAGCCAAAGTAATGAAATGATTGGTCTATTTATTTCATCAGAACTAAAAAATAAAAAATTAAAACTGAACGATCTTGAAAGTTCCTCCCTTTCTCTTGCACCTGTCGACCGGTCAACTTTTGGCTTCTCTACAGTGGTCGAGAAAATGCCGACCTGTGCTGCAATTAACTGTGTCACCCAATCAACAAGCAAAGGGTGCAAAGGACCCACGTTACTTCGGTTAGAATGATTAATGAAATGACTGTAAGGCACTTTTATGCCGCTGACGTTTTTACGTACGTACGTCCGTGTGTGTGTAGCTAACACAAATTTGCAAATATTTTGTCGTCCTCATGGAATTAAACAGCACACCATGTTAATTTATCAGCGAGTGCTCTCTCTGTTCATGCAATTCATCACGCTTAACATGTAATGCTGAATCATGAAAGCTATGGAGCAAAAAATAATAATTACATAAACCACGAGTGAAATAAAATGTGTCATTCATTCAATAAAGATTTCATTCATTCATCTTCTATACCCGCTTATTCCTATTCAGGGTCACGGGGGTCTGCTGGAGCCTATCCCAGCTGTCTTAGGGCGAAGGCAGGGTGACACCCTGGACAAGTCGCCAGTTCATCGCAGGGCCACATAGAGACAAACAACCATTCACACTCACATGCACACCTCACATGCATGTTTTTGGAGTGTGGGAGGAAGCCAGAGAACCCGGACAGAACCCACGCAGACATAGGGAGAACATGCAAACTCCACACAGAAAGGTCCCAGGTCCGGGCAGTTGAAAATGCCATTTTATTTCATTTAACAAAGCATATCATTATTTCATCATGCATTTAATTGTTTTGTGGTCCTGTGTTTTAGTGCTTCATAATTTTATTCTGTTGTCAAATTTGCCCATCAAAGTCAGATTAGTAATCCTGTACATCAGTTTAAGGAAAACCAATTCTAGGTAATGGATTGCAGATCTTGTAGTGACCTGTTACAATGGAAAGAAATGTATACATAATAAGTACGTCTGTGTGCCCGATATTTTAGCTAACACTAAACTTTCTGCACAACTGTCTGCATTGTGTTCAAGCTTAAATGAGTTAAATATGTTTGCATACCCAATTTTAAGTAAAATTACACAAAAAAATTTTTGGGAATGTTTTGCTTTTTACAGCTTTCCTTTTGGGGACAGAAAAAGGTTGCACAAATGGGTGGAAAATGTGAGAAGAAAAAACTGGACACCCAATGACAACTCCAGGCTGTGTGCTCTTCACTTTGAGGAGAAATCTTTCATTTTGCGTGGTGAGAGAAAGTGCCTAACTTCAACAGCTGTCCCAACCATTTTTAGTTTCTTCAAATCAGGTAAGAGCATGGCTACCAAACAAAAGGTAAGTGAGTCACACACACACCCACACACACACACGTGATTTTGGTGTCAGAGATCTTGGAAGAAGACAGTTTTCTAGTGATTCAGGAACCATGTGACAGCCATATTGTGTCTGATGTACATGTAGAGATCACCAATGATGAAGAGGTCACAAATGATGAAGAGGTCAGAGCAACAATGAAGGGATTTTACATTGACTGCTCAGTTAACATGTTCAATGTTAAAATATTCACATGAAAAAAACTTGAAAATCGTTATGGCAGACGTAAAAAAAATTTGTAAGAAAGTGTTGAAAGTTATCTTGAAATCATTTATGAGGATACTCATTATAATATTGATGAAGTGTTGTTGTTTCATGTTTTGTTGGCTGTTTCAAGGGTTTATTTAGTTTGTTGTGACACAATCTAAGGTTCAATTTGTAAAGAAATAAAAGTTCTTGTGAAAAAAGATAGTGGTCAAAGTGATTGATATTTGTGTTTGTGTTTTTTGTAGTCTTGTCTGGATTTGTCCTGTTCGTTTCTGGTCTGTGTTTGTGTTCCCACTCTTGGCCTTCACCTTGTCGTGGTGAGTGGGCTTTTAACTAAGACAGGCCAATTATATATACTGTGTGAAGCCAGCAAAACAGTCATTATTATGAGAATTACAACTGAAGCACACTAAATAATACACCATAAATCACATTTTGCTTTTCTGTTATTAATCTAATGTGTGTTATGTCAAGCCTCCACAGTGGCGTGCTGCAGTCAGGATGAGACGAACAAGGTGAATGGATGGACGGATTGATGAGCCCAGCGAGCCTCCACCATCCACAGACAAGCCAGTCCCATTTTCCACCCAGATGGATGCCTCTTCCATCTATCTTTGCCTGCCAGGGAAATGCAACCAAACATAGTAATTACAGATGGTGTTGTCTCTGTTAAAGTGACACATGAAAAAAAAAAAATATATATATATATATATATATGTTTTGTGATTCATGTTCATGACAATAACAATCGAACAGATTTTCTTCATTCTTCCAATGAGTTTCGCAAACAAACATGGAATTTTCCCTGGATCATACAAATACGTTTGTAGATTATATAAAGACAATTATAAAACACATTTGTTGTGGTTTTATATTAAAGCAGATAGTCAAACGTAAATGTAGCGTGGTAATGTTGCGAAGACACATTTATTTTTGTTTTTCTTTGTTTCTTTAGAAGCTTTTATTTTGGTTTTCTGTGGAAGCACAACAGACAACACACATGTTAACGTCCGCTACTACGGTTCGCTCCGCATAGGTCTCACGAGCCACTTGAGAGACTTCCTCTCGAGCGTTATCTACTTTTTACATTTCAAAACACAGATCCATACCCGCTTTATCTTCTTGTCCTCTGCATCGCTGGCCTCCTGCAGAAGCCTCTCAGCGTGCACTGCATGACGTCGGACCTCTGTCAGCCGGGCATCTTCAATCCCCACGCAGCAGCTTCTGTTAACTGCTTTGGCGATCTGGGGGAGCAGCCCTTGTCTGAAAGCAGTGATGAGGCTGGCCGTTTGGTTGACGGCAGTCCTGATGAACGTGGCGACGCTGCGGCGTCGGTGCTGGAGTGCGCAGGGTTGTACGGTGGTAGCGTTGGATGAGGGCAGGCGGGAGGAGGGAAGACAGGCATGTCCAGGAGAGGGTCCCTCGGGCCTGTAAGAGAAGGATACAGACGATTTGGTGCATTTGAATGCTCGTGTGTGAGCGGCTCCTTTTCTCCCTCCTCTGGGGAGTGTGTGTGAGTGTGTGCACCCTCTGCCGTTATCTCTGTCACCCCTGTGCTCCAGCGCCCAGCGCTGTTCACACGTTTCTTTACTTGTTTCCTGTCCCTGACCTCTGCTTCAGGTTTCCAGAATGAAAAACACCTTTCATGATCTTTGATGATTTGAATCTCCCACCTGTTTGGGTTTTTCTTTTTTGTAACCTTTCCCTCTGCTATCTTCAATTTATCCCGGAGGTTTCTCAATTCCTCCAAACTCAGTGATCCCCCCTCTGGGAAACCACACTTTTCAACCCAAACATCCAACATATCAAAACAATCTGGACCGTATTTTTTCCGCATGTCGTCCACAATTGGTCCCCCCTGGGGAACTGCAGCAGCCACTTTGCGCTGGTTCTTCCCCATCCCTGTCTAGACTTATTACTTGTAGCTGCACAGGCGTCCCTGTGCCCCCTTTTTTTACTCAGGCGCAAAAAGGTAGAGAAAAAATTCACCCCTTCGGTACTGAGTCACCAAAGGTTTTGCCCGCTCAGCCCTCACCAACCTTCTTGGATATCTGGTGAGCGGGACAGGCCCGGCCAACGCACACTCTGTACTGGGACTGCAGTGATTCACAATCACCGCCTACCCACACAGAAACGACTAACGCATGCGTTCCGTCCTGGACTGGAACCGTTCGTGGACGACAAGAAAAAACACCTTAGTCACTGTTATGTCTGGAAAAAGAACAATTACTTCTCACCCGATCTCCGGATTAGCACTTTCTCTCCAGGTTCGTTGGATAGACGTGAAGCCGATCAGATCCACTCTTAGACGCCGATCCTCTCGTCTCTGAATGCTTGGTTCGAGGTAGAGGGGGAACGAGGAGTTTCCTCCGTCCTGGTCCGCGGCCCTCGACGTCCCAGAGTTTCACTGACGGGTCTCCAGCTATCCTGTTTGTGACGCCAAACTGTTGTGGAAAAGAGCAAAGCTACCGATGCAGAAATGCTGAGTAAATAAGTAATTTAATGAACATGAAATAAATGATCGGATATCCGAGGCACAAACAAAGTACAACCAACAGAACAGATGCAACAGGTGCAACAGCTCGAATGAATGCCAGTGCGAGTGCAAAGAGAGAAGGAAGAAGAAGTGGACCCGCAGGGGACGAGATAAGGAAGAAGGAGGGGAGGATGAGAGGAGACCAAACAACGAATACCTCACCCTGGCGGGCCACGAGGAGAATGTCTCCAGAAGGTTATACAGTGAAACTAACAGATTACACGGGAGACCAAGAATACTTATTTTCCATTACATGGTTCAAGTGAACCGCTGGATTCCAGGAAAAGGCTTCGTCACCGTCAACCTAGTTAGACATAAGCTTTACTAACAATTAATTTAGCATGCTAATAAACAACGAAACAAAACTTTATCATAAAATAGGCGGCGTCCATTTTTGTGTAGGGGCATTGAGGAGAAAAACGTGCAGTTAACACAGACATGGACAAACCTGCTGCGTGTCTCTGTCCGGCCCGCGTGAAGCCAGTCATACCCCCCCCAACGAAACTTTGTCGGTACATAACTTTGCCGAGGTAGGAGAGACAGCAGGCTCGATTTGTGGCAGTGGCACCCGTTCCGCGACTGCCGCGGCATTCGCTGCGACTGCCGGAAGTGTCACTGCTTGGTGCCGGAAGTGTCGATGCTCGGTGTCGCTAGCAGTCGCGGCATTTGTGGCATTTGCTGCGACCGTTGCTTGGTATTTGTTATTTTAATTCAAAATACCAGTACTTATGCTCCTTTATGTGCATTTAAGTGCCGTATTCACTTATTCTTTTACTTTATATGCACCTCTTAATTATATTTATTTTTTTTTCTTTACAATATCCACGTTTTCATTTACTCATATGATGTACTTCATCGGATCTGTGTTTATTATCCTCTTTTCGAGTTTGTAATGTCATCATTTCAATAGAAAAAAAAATTGCTGCGACTGCCGGAAGTGTTGCTGCTCGGTGTCGCTAGCAGTCGCGGCATTTGCTCCGACTGTTGCGCGCTATGTGTTATTTTAATTTAAAATACCAGTCCTTATTCTCCATTATGTGAATTTAAGTGCCCTATTCACTAATTATTTTACTTTATATGGACCTCTTATTATTACTGTACTTTATTTTAATATTTATGTATAATATTCATTTTGTTTCCTTTACAAAATCCACGTTTTCTATTTACTTATATGATGTATTAATTTTTATCAGTGTTTATTATCCCCTTTTCGAGTTTGTAATGTCATCATTTCAATAGAAAAAAAACTTGCTGCGACTGCTTTCGCAGCTCGGTGTTGCCAACAGTCGCAGCACTTGTTGCGACTGCCTGAAGTGTCGCCGCTTGGTGTCGCTGGAGATGCTGTTATTTGTGCCGCTGTTCGCTGGAGGTGACACTGTAAATGTTATAGGGATTTTACAAACCACTGACCATCTTATTTTTATTTATTTATTTATTTTACAAAGAATCTGATCGCTTGGAAGCAAAAATGTCCTTTAAATAATGTTAGATAATTGATTAATAGATCGATTGAGTTTCACTCCAGCCTCTCTCTCTCTCTCTCTCTCTCTCTCTCTCTCTCTCTCTCCCTCTCTGACATTTTTACATAATTTTCTCACTGTTGCCTGTCATAAGTGTTTCATAATTTTGAGGAACCTAACCCTTAACATAAAATTTTAATTTGTGTAATGAGTTGACATTTCTAGGTGATGAACTATGCCGTCTTTAAAACCCTGAAGTAAGTATATTTCCACCTTTGAAACACAATGACACAAAAGAGATTGGAAGTCTTTTTAATAAACATCACTCCTCCTCAAATTTCGAAAACACCTTGAGGTGCATTTGGTCAACAACATGTTTGTTGAATAATTCAAAGTCTTCCTTTTTTTCGAATTCAAACATAAGCATTTCAGCTGATGAACATTCCTCATATCCATTCTCCCAGGATTTTAGTTCCACGAGCAGCTCTTTTTTCGTTTGGCTGTCCATGTGGAGGACAGCAGGGAGTTCAAGTGCACCCTCACACTTTGTCCGGCGGCACCAGTCAGCTGCAGCAATGGCATGCCTTATAAGGACACTTTCCTGCAGTAAAGATGAAAACATGGCCCAGGTATTATATTGATGTAATTTCCAGCTATTGCTTAACATTTAGAAAGGAATTACTGTACACCAATAACAAATCTTTCATATTTCGTCAGTAAGAATTCTGTCTTTGGTACAGTATATTGAGCAACCTAAAATCAAATGTTCATTCACAGAAATAAGTAATGGGTATGTGATTGAATGACATTTGTTGGAGCTTGATCACTACCCTTAATTTAGTTGCCTACCAATGCCACAGTATAGTGAAGTGATGCTGCATTGTCTTATGATGACACAAACATACATCTTATGGAAAGGTTATATGGGTTTTATAAGGTTAATGGTATTTTTTGGAATCCCTCAGGTGGACCTGGGAGGTGGTGAGGGATCTCTTGATTTCCAATAAGACACCACTACAATCTTCTTCCAGAAAACCAGAACAAGATAGATGGATCGACTTAATCTGCCAGGTTTTCATTCAGCTCCACTGTTATTTTTTCACAGGAAAGAACTGATCTTGAAAAAAATATACAGATGTCCAGGCTTCAGATGGCATAATTTAACATTCATAATGTTCTGAAGTCTGGAATTGTGTATTGCCATAACGATTTCTGCCATTAGGTGTCACCATTGAGCAAGTTAAGCAAGTTAAGTGTGCTATGAAAGTATATACTTTTATAATAAAAGCTGTTATACAAAATTATTATTATGTTTCATACTAACAAGCAATATCACTTTCTGAGCGCTTATACTGTTAAGTGCAGTAATAGCAGCAGTAATTACCTCTTCTGCATTCTCTGTCTGCTCTTCCACACTGGAAAAAAAAACAAAAACATATGTAAATGGACTGGTGCAAAACCACTATTTGCCACTATTTAAGTGGCATAATGGATTAGATAATGTCACATATTTGGGAGTACGCCCACAATGCAAATAATGTTGGGTACCTTTTCTCCCCCTTCGCAGATGTGCTCTTCAGAAGAATAGATTCAGCACGATAGCGACACATGTTGCTGTTGAGTTGCAACCACTGAATCAAAACCTAAAAACCCAAAAAAGGAATATCAATATTTGCAACAAGTTTGTAAAATAGTAACAACAATAACCATTTTGAATACATCAGTCTTTTATAAATTCATTTTGCAGTGGGAAGCGACAATCAGTGGGACTTGAAACTTTAAACCATGCTTTACTTTGTTGTAGTTGTAGTGTTTCTCAGAATTGTATTCTCAAAATTCCAAAAAGTCAATTTACACCTATAGCTTTTACAGGCATATGCCATTCGTCATTCACTAACTTTTGCTTTAAACATGAAGTCTTGTAGAAATTTAGAATTATTTGCATAACCTCATTAGCTCACCTCTGGCAAGAGGACATCAGTGACAAACAGCTGTTTGTTAAGTTTCTCTAAGCGCTGGCTCATCTGCTCTGTCTGGGTAACAAGTAAAGAAACATGAACATCCATCTATATTTGGCATGGTGGTCAGACATTGAATAATTCATGGCTCAATGTGTGAGATTGGCACACAGACAAATTGTGAGAAAGATATATTCACTCCCCCCACCTAAAGTCACTGAATGCATCATTTCAGTCATGTAACTAGCCTGTAATAGTTTCAAATTCTTTAAACACTTTATTACCCCCAAAACTGTCTTCAGGAACCCTGTGCTCTGTTATTTTTCATCCACCTTTATCCATGTTTTTGTTCTGAATAAATTGTATCTGTTATTGATTTTCTGAAAGTCAATAAAATATACACTTATAAAAAGTAATTACTTGTGTCAGCTAACAGATATGTTTTCAAAGTCACAAATAGTCTATATAACAACTGTAATTTATCTCCCTTCCCAGGGTGTAAAAAACCTTTGCAATGCGTGTGCATCTTTGCTGTTGAAATATTGTGTGGTATTGTGCCGTCCTTAATTACATTGTTTGATTTTAGCCAAATAAATAAAGAAATAAGAATAACAATAACAAAAAGTGCAATAAGACAATAATAACAGACAACACCACTAACCTTCAGGTTGTTGAATACAGTGACATTTTCACTGTATTGTTTCTTAATGGCAGGGTCAAACCCCCTGTGTCTCCACAGATACATTCTGTTGGAGAGAACCTGCCCACTCAGCAAGTTTATCTCTAAATCCTGTAGAATTTCAGATGCATATTTACAGTTAGATTAGGTTTTCACCTGCTGCAATCAGGGAATGACATTTATGAGACAAAACATAGTACAGCTCATTGAAGAAAGGTTCACAGTAGGCCTGATATGTCATTACCTTTATCTCTTCATCTGGCAGAATGTCGCCTACTTTAATTGACTGCAGGATGTTGTCTCTGTTTTAAACAAAACATTGCCAAAATTTAACATGTTGCTTTGAAATAATACACTTTAAATAACCCAATGTATGTAATTGGTAATTGACAACAATATGTACATATAACTAGCATGATGTCTTGATTGATGATTGGGTAACATGTGTTGAAGAGCTAAGAATCTCTTGTGCAAATAGCTTTCTACGTGTTACAAAAGTAAGTAATCATTGATTACCGGGTTATTTAATTTGGCAATTGTTTATGTTATCCACAGGAATTCCTACTGCTGTGGACCCATAATGAAATGAAATATATTCTATCTCTAATATTTAATGTAAAGGAACTGAAAATGACTTGACACATTAAGGTAAATTCCTCCCTAATGCTCTTTGTCAAACTAATACAGTAATAATGTTGACTTCAGTGGCGGCCATGGCTCTGATATGACATTATTCTTACACATCTTGGATTACATGGCATCCGCAAAAGAAATCCTTTGATGTCCAGTCACCCTGAACACCAGCACACTGGAAATGCAGCCAATATTTGCAAACACTGCATTGAACCCATGCAAATGTCTTGACGTCTTCATGGAAAACACTGGTGGAAAACAAAAGTGGGAAAGCTTTAACAATAGTCTACAAGACAAGATGCACAATCAAGTTTATCCATTTCATTTGACTTAAGACAAAATGATCTAGACAACTGTGCTATGCTATGTCGACTAAGTAAAGCTATACCATACAGATAAGCTGTCTTTTTTATCTACACACCTGGTTGTCCCAGTTGCTCGCTGGAACAAACATGATTTTATTTTCCATGCCAAGCAATGGCTGCTGGAGTCTTCTTGTTTGGCATCCGCTTCCTGCAGCCTTGCTTCTTTTTTTTTCGACCTTTAACCGGTCTTCTTTAATCGGTGGGAAGTCCTGTACAACAAGACCTATGCTGTAACAATTTTTTTGTTACCAGTATAGATTTTTGACATATTCATTCATCAATTAGTCTCACCTCAGTATTCAGGTTTTTGATCATCTGGGTTGCATGGTGCAGACGCAGAGTCCTGCACTGATTCAAGGTCAAGGATTCAAGTCGCCTTGACATCTGTAACCTCATTTTCAGCCGCCTGTTTTGAAAGAAAATAAATTACATTTATGAACCTATAGACCACACATGCACTGAACCGAACATAGTAGGAAACTCACAGAACACACAAAAACACCACAGTTGACGGAGTCCTGCTGCTTCCACTGTGGAGGAAACTTTAAACTCCAGCCTTGGAGTCCACCAGAGAATCTGAAGACATGTCTACAAAGGAAGAAGGTGGCCATCGTTTAGGGTTACCATACAGTTAAATTCCCTTTCTAATAAATTTGACATTTTAAATGAAATGCTACTTCCCCCTTTACCTGAGAAGGTCCATGTCACTGTCTTCAATCCTTGTGTAAATCACCAGGGAATCGTAAATTCGGATTTCTTTTATGATGAAGTCAAACACCTTTAAGACAATAAATGTGTTATCACTGCTGTACATATACAAATGTATAACTGATTTTTCTAGCTCAACTTGCATGAGTTTATATGTAGGTCATTCTATAGATTATGGCTTTAGATATTCCAGCATCATTTAAGGTTGGGCCCTGCGATGAACTGGCGACTTGTCCAGGGTGTCCCCCTGCCTTCGCCCTATGACAGCTGGGATAGGCTCCAGCAGACCCCCGTGACCCTGACCTCGGGACTAAGCGGGTATGGAAAATGAATGAATGAATGAATTTAAGGTTGAAGAACAAAAGCGTTTGAGCCAAACTGTCACACAGAAATATTTACCTTTCCAATTCTATTAAAGTGAAACAATTAAATGAAAGCTTGAAAGTTTTGGTGGCTCACCCAAAGAATGAAATGGTTGCCTGTCTCTTGTGTAGAATGACCCACAATTCTTGGCAGGAAAATCTTGTCTGCGACCTGTAGCACGCCAATAACATGAGGTTTGACAAAACAATCAATCTTCGTAGCAGAAGTGTTTTGTTGTTTCGACAAAAATTCTCCTTTCATGAAAAAAGGACCTACGGGAATGTGTTTCAAAAGAGCATCACTGACAGCTCCACTCTTCTGCCATTCACGGTGCCATTCTTAACATTTTATCACTCTGTCTACTTTAATATTATTGACAATTGCTCTGTAACATCATATACTGACCAAACTTACCAGCAGACTGGAGACCCAGCATCCCATACAGGCCAATACACAATTGTGTATTACACAATGTGTCCATTTCGGCCTTGAAAGCCCTGTTAATTTTTTCATTGTGCATGTCAATCAGCACCCTCACCGTCTGCTTAAAGTGTGCCTCTTTCATCTGGCACAAAGAGTATTTCACAGAAGCAAGTTCTCGATTTAACTGCTCTGCAACAGAAGAGTTAACTTCCGCTCTGAGGGTGGGACATATGTTGAGGCTTCTCATTTTTTCTTCTGGATGTTTCTGATTTTTCTGATGAAACCTGTCATACAGGGAGTATCTGTCATGAGTTCTCGTTATCGGATGTATCCCTGACATTATGTCCCTTTCTGGCAGGAGTGGGAATGGGGACCTCAGGTTATTTATCCACTCCAAATCAACTTTTAGTTCTTTCTTGGCTGCCAGTTTGATATTTTCAGTTGTTGGGGCACACAGTCTTCCATCATGTGGTTGGAAGGATAACTGTTTTGTGCGATTATTGGTGTGCCGAGCAACCTGTCCAGCTACATCGGAAATGTAACAAGTGGGAAATTGCTTGAAGCTTAGCAGCCCGTCTGTGTGGTCTCTTGCCGACTCCGTCCAGAAGAGAAAGTTCAAATAATAGACAACACCGTGCACGCAGGAAAAATGAAGGACACCACCTGAAGAAAAAAAACAACAACATGGAAGACTACATTAATATTATTCGAAGGTAACAACAAAACAGGAAATTCACAAAACAAATTATGACTCACCGCCGGCTTTCTGTAGCTTCACAAAAAGCTTGGGGTACACATCCTTAAAGTTTAAAAGCTCCTGAAGCCTGTTCATCATATCGGCAATTGACCCCTCAGAAGACACACCCACGGTGTAACAAGCGTCCTGGAGATCTTTTTTCTGAGGCTGAAAAAGAGCCATTTACATGATATGAAGCACTCATCACATCAGCATCTTGTACTTAACACCCAGAAAAAAAATATTGTGAGGACTGGCAACACTGCATGGAGGATTATAGTCAAAGTAACAAACTTTGCACAGTACTTTGCATACCTTTTTAGAGTCAATGATCTCAAGTATGATGTCCTCATTTAATTTTTTATTGTGATGCTTGATCTCATCTGTCCTTTTTTTTTAGGGCCTTCTTGACCTCGGTTTTAGGGAGAATATTTCCCACTCTGGTGTTTTCTCCCATCCATGGTGCCAAAGTGAAGTGGCCAACAGATGTACAATATGGATTTGTTAGAGACGATCCTATTTGTGAAAAACATGTTATTATTAATATTATTATTATCATTATTATTGTTATTATTATTGATTTATTTTATTTTCGAAAAAAATATTTATATAGCAACCATTTACAAAGGTTTATAGTTGGCATAATTTTTGCTCTATTCTCCATTTTTTATCATCTAGAGCATGAAGAAGTCCGTTTAAATGTCCCAACTGCAAGTAAATTTTTTAAATTGATTGCAAAGGCATGAAAATCACACAACTTTTCAAAAAAAGAGCACATTCACTGCTATCAGTATGTTATTCTAACAAAGAGGCAAAGTATTCCAAAGCAACAACATTCAGAAGGAAGTTATGATTAAAAATTTCATATGGGCACGGGTTGTGTGTTTAAGTTATCACATATGCTTACATGGGACATCAAAGGCCAGTTTCCAATTTGCATCTCCAATCACCACAGCTGGGTGGTATCCACACTGGTAACAATAGTAGTCATATTTGAAACTAGTTAGGGACAAAAAATGGTGGAAGGCTCTCCTCACTAGCTGATGGTGGTAGCGGTTGCCATTGAAGAATGACAGAGTGTCCAACATGCGTCCACTGGTTGTCTTGTTCTGTAAACACATTGAAGTTTTCAGTTAGTGTTTATGTATACGGGCAACTGTATTACACAAAGGATTTCTGGCTGCCTTACCGCCAAACCGGACAGCAGAAGCTCACACAGTGGCAGTGTTAGAAACACACGGTTGTTAAAGTTGTGGAATCCGGATGAATATTCTTGGAACCTCACAACATTTTTACAAACTGGGCACTCTTTTGTAGCGACAGAGACACCTGTCAATAGAAATAATTGTATCAATTTTTGTATCAAGTTTTTTTTTTTTAACAATAAATGAATGTTAATCAGGTATTATTTTTACATGGACACAAAGTCTTCCATTCTTTACCAAATATTGTTATATCATGATGTGGTTAAACATGCTTAACTATTGAATTTCTTTTTTTAAATTGACTGACCTTTTTTTACATAATTAATTCCATACACCATAGCCTGGGTGGTTGCTATTTAGGATGGATTAAGTATGGGAGGGGTGGGCCCTGGACAGTAGGGGCAGGTGTTCTCTGAAGGTTCAAGACATGATGGTGGTTGTTCCTCCTTTGTCCTGAGATGCACTGGTATTTCTTGCAGGCATGGGATGCGCTTTTGTGCTTTTAAGTAGTCTGTCATTGCACATATTTTCCGGCCATTCAAGTTCTGTGACTCACAGGTAACGCAGCTTTCTAGCATGTGACTTTCCAAGTCATCAATGTCATGCACTTGGATGTCAGAGGTGGCTGCTAGGGTGCCTGGCAACTCCTGGAAAATCCACCACATTCCCATCATGCGATGGACGCAGCGATGAGATTGTCCACTTCCCCGACATTGACAGTTCCACTGCCCAGCCACAGAATCAAATGTCACCCTAGTCCGCCCAAAGTAACACCAGTTGTCACTTTCATTGGTGAATATAGAAAAGAAGTGCCAACGTTTTGATTGTTCCCCATCTTCCACAAAAACTGGGAAAACACTGTCAACGCCACACTGTACTGCAGCCGTGTTCAGTTTGTCACATTTGTCACCCCATTCAGATGACATCAGCCCTTTGCTCATCATGTCCTGTTGTGATCCACTTGTGAGGACTGCAGGCTTGATGTATGGTTTGGCTTTTGATGTCCTCTCCAGATGTGCACATTCTTTTCCTGGGTTTCCAGACGACCATGCTATTTGCATAAATCTTCTGCACTTGGGTACCTTGCAATCCATTTTCTGTGAAGTTGTGGATTTAATGACATGGCTGGGGAACACAGGGCTACGGTCATACTTGGGTGTGACATAAATGCCATTTCTGACATGGTCGTGGACATCTTTAATGTGGCGTTTCAGATTTTTCTGGGCACTTAAAACAGCTGGACAGTGTGGGCAAGGAAAATGTCTATGCCTGGACTTCACAAGCTGCGTTTCTCCTGTTGACTCATCTGAAATGTTCTCTGCTTTTCTTTTTGTAGTGCTCGGATTCTTTGCAAAATAAGAGAAAAACACAAAAAATGAACACGTAAACAATTATTTATAGCCATACTCAAAGTATAGTGCTTCTGCCCTGCACAGATACTGTAGCAGATGGGTGGTTCAGTAGGAGAGGATTATGGGCTACAGAGACACATTTTGCTACACAATGGGAAATGAAACTTATAACATTGCAGGTGAAAACACAACACTCTTCACCACCAGACACTCTAATTTCACTGATAGGGATTCAACAATTTTAGGGGAAGGAATTTGATTATTTATCACAACTGGCAGAACAGGGACACGAAATGGCATGCTGTAACATTCAAGACCAGTTTTGAAAGTTCTTGAGAATAAAAAAACAACAACATTCCAACACTGTTAATTAGGGCCATATATTACCTTTTCTCTTCTGTGATTCCATACCTGCAGGAGATAGACATTGTGAAAATGCAGTAAACATTAGGATAACATGACAATATAGGCTATACAATCAAGGTAATTTTATGACTAAAACATGTACCCCAAAATCAGAACTACCTAAAAAAAAATTATGAGCATGACATGACATGGCATGACATGACACGACAAAACATTTTCCCTTTATGAAGTAGCGTGTTGTTTTATAATGGTACTGAAAATATGGAGCATTTTGGTAAGACCTGTTGCCTACAGGCTCACACGAATAATTACCTGTTACTTTGAAACAACCTTTGCTGCCTATATGACCACATGTTTTGGGAGGGAGTCGTATACCAACACATTTAATAGAGATATTCAGATGGCTCATGCCTGACTACTTCAATAAAACATCTGATAATAAAATGTCTGTTTGTAGCTTCATTGAGAGGTACCAGTTGTAGTCAGTTTTCTTTTTCTATTTTAGTGCTTTGTAAAATGAATGAAATTATTTGTATTTCATGATTTACTTTGCATGCAGCAATCACAATTGCTTGGTTTTACTCTTACACACTGTCACTATATAAAGATCTTCCCTCCCTGCTTGTCCATCCAACTGCTGACTTAATTTTAAAAGAAAAACCTCCCTCTCATTTTTGAGAATTTTTTAAAATTTGGAGATGTTTTTTAAAATCAACATTAAATGTTTGCTGATGCCACATCAGAACACCTACCATGTATGGATTTTAAATGATTTCCAAATACAGCTGCCCGTGAAAATTCTCGAAAATCACATAATGGGCAATGTTAGTGACTTCTTCTTTTTTGCTTGCAGTTCTTGCAGAAGCAGGCCACCACAAATTTCTCTGAAAAATAGATTCATGCGATTAGTAAAATGCATTAATTTGTCAACACCCAACAGTATAACTAAATTACTAACACAATATGTATTCCCACTCTAAGCTCACTCAACCCTTGAATGTGAAACCCTTGATTGATAAACAAACACACTTGAGTAATAAAAGGAGCAAACTATTGTCAACAATGCCCTCTTGCCATACAGCACAAAGTAAATTTTCTTTTATTGACTGGTTCATTATTTTGGAATTCACAGTTTAATTAAGCGAAAACATCTACATCCTTATTTAATTTTAAGTCTAGACTGAAGTCCTATCTTATACGTAAAGACTCTATATCTTCAACTTAATGATTTCACTTTCACTTTGAGTCTTAACTTTATACTCTTTTTGTCTTTATTATATGGTATTTACCTCTTACCACTTTCTGTGTACATTTTTTTAAATCTATGCATTGCCTCTGTTTTATGGTGCAAATAAAATAAAATAAAATAAAAAATGATAATTATGATCATAAATGATAATAATAACAACTATTCAACATAAAATAAATATTTGAATAATAAGAAATAATAATGAAAATAAAGAGGGTTGTTTTCTTTCAACAAACCAATAGCTGACTTTGCAATTTTTTTAGTTCACCTCGCAATGGCTTGTGACCAGCAAGACAGAACCGGGGACCTGAGTGCTAACTCCGAGATTTCGACCGCTCCATCCCTCAACTCCCCCCCGCCCCCCCTTCTCTTTTTTCACAGAACACACATTCAGGACCAGCACAGGCCAACAGTGAGGCAACATCAGAGAACATCTGATTTGAACCTGTGAAGAACAGCAGTGATGATTACCAGCACCCCTCCCCCATCACATCAGCACACCATCACCAGCACAACATCACATCAATGTTGAAACTAGAATTTAAAGTTGATGTCGCTAATTATTTAAACATTGAATAAAGTTTGTTTCACTATTTTCTTTCATGTAGCCTAGTTGTTTATGCAACATCAAATTGACAAGTTAGTATTGGTTGTCATTCTCACCTTCCATTCTCTGCGCAGGCAATTGAGAGAGTTGAAAAAAGACGGAGCAGAAAAGTCTCTGTGGATGTAAATGGAACAGTATAGATATACAAATACTGGTGGCCGTGTTGGATATTCTTGTTAAATATTTGAGTTACGTACAGCTGTTCGCATGCAAACGTTGTTATATATGAAAATGACTCCTCTATTTATTAACCTGAGCAAAAAGCGTAACAAGCCTGTAATAGAGTAAGTGTAACTAGCGGGGAGGCGGTGGGGGAGGGGCACCTTGCTGGAAGCGTACTTGTAAGTTGTAGCCTCGACTACAACTTGACTTAGTTGACAATTTTTTGGGGAAAAACATATGACACTTGCCAAAAAATATATAGATATAGGAATCAAATTAAGTTACAATTAATATATGTTACCTACCAACGTTCCTCCAGTCGTCAGTGGGTCCTCTGGGCTTACACATCCACTGATCAGCGCAAGTCTCGTCAATCGATGTAAGCAGTAGGTGGGCAGTGATTTCACGCTCTGGCGGGTTGCCAGGTGTGAACGGTAACTTTAAGTATTGCAGCTTTTAATGCAAAACTTATTTACATTGTGATGTTAAGTTTTATTTGTCATAATTTAATCTCTGACAACGATTAAAATTGCTTTTTATCATCTCTCTCTCCTGTCGCATCTCTCTCAAGCAATAAAAAAAAATAAACCAGGTTTAAAAAAAATAATAATTCTGTAGACTTGTATAGATGTAGCACGAGTCCAATGTATTCATGAGTAATTAAAACTAAAAACAACTTTAAAATTTTGACCTTTAGAATGACCCTTGACCACAGTCCCCTTGTGTCATAAAGTGAGATAAACCCTTTGTTGCCTCAGTGCACAAATTGTCATTTTTATTCAGTTTGGAACTGGATAGAATAAGAGGGAGAAAAAGTATCACCTTTCAAACAACACAAAACAATGTAGCATATGAATGTTTTTGTCCCTGATGGGCATTCAATTGTATTCCAAAGTGACAGGATCAACCCAAACATGGCAACCATTTACACATTTTTTCTGCCAGTTTAAAAAGTGCCAACAAAACATGACCAGATATTTTTTCAACCTCACGGACAAGCAGCCATCTTTTCACATGTATGCAACCACTTCACATTCATACAAATGATTTTGAATGAATTTTAATATAACATAATGTATTCAGATGATTTATTGCAGACCAATGGAAAATGAATGTAGGCAATTGCGGCCCATATGAATTAGGGGCGAGGAGGTGAACTTGTCGCGACGGCTGCATAAGCAATGGCAACTCCGGCGAACAGCAGCATGCGCCGTAACGGCTAGCAGCACGTTTATTATAAATACAAAATCAAATGTTATTTTCTTTAATATTGTTTTATTATCTTTCTTTAATATAAAAAAAACACATGACTTAATTGCGGGTTGTTTTATTTTTAATAATGAAACATTGACGTCCTTTGCCATTAACTGTGAATACATTAGGACACTAACGTATATACAGTTTTACACTACGAACCTCAGACATGTGATGAACGCGTCAATGCTCATTTGGGCTCTGGGAGTTGATGGAGCCTCCTCCTGCTGCTTTGTTAAAATAAATAAATAAAATATGTTGACATAATTTGCCATATTTTATCAACTAAACAGGACAGATAAGACAAACGTGTTTGATTAGTGCTAGCTTTGAAACTAAACCCTGAAAACAGTCATCCTTCTAGTGCCCACTAGGCATGGGTAGGGTTGTAACAGTTCTTAAAAAGTGTGACCTCCACCTTATGTTGACATTTCAATTACAATTACAATCTTTTTTTAGTGTTAGTGTTAAAACTGACTCCGGCACTGGGGTACGTTGTGACAATATACCTCTTTGTATTTGACTCTAATTTCCATAATCTGGTTTGGTGTAGGAAATCTCAAAGTGTGTGTTATTTGTAACACACAAATATGGCTATCATGTATCAACATTTGAAATCTCTAAAAAACAAACAAAGAAAAATAATACAGTGAGTTACACTTGCTCAAACCAAAAGTGTTACAATCACCCCCGGTCTCCCTAATGATCATCACTTTGAAGTGTCAGTAACTCTAACTGAACTCAATAGCCTCCATTCAAACTTGCACAGTTTTCTCCAACGCAGATTTTTCTTTGCCACCGCAGCCATAATATCTTTGTGTGTTCACGTAGCGATTTGAGGAGAAAAGTTGGCGGGGCCTTTGTTTGTTGTCAGGCTTATTTTTTACCATGGTGAATCGTAGTATCTGGGCACCATTGACAATGGCTTTTTAACTCTAAGTGTGAAACTATTAAGAGTTGATTTAATTAACTCAAATCTGCTCTCATATGTTCTGAAACTGAAAACTCAAGAGTTTTCGATCTCTGTCCGGATCAACTTAGAGTTCAGAGTTGAACTCAGAGTTTGTTGAACCTGCTTTGTGAAATGAACCTCTGTTAACATTAGTTAACTAAACCTCAACATCTCAATTGCAACGTTCACAAACAGCAACATCAGACATATTTGGCTCAACTTTGGTAAAGGCTGTGATTTGATTTTCACAAAGAATGTATACAGGACAAAAATAAGCTGCACTAGTTTTACTCAATGAAGTTGAAAATGATAATCCACAAATCATATGTAACAACTGAATGAAAATAAGAACTGGAAGAGAACTGAATATTATTATGTTTTCCACAATTCCTCTCCTCCACACATGCCTTCTATTTTAAACCCATTTTGACAGTTGATCTGGCCTAATGAAATAATGTTTGTGTTGTTATTATTATTATTATTATTATTATTATTATTATTATTAATAATAATAATAATAATAATAATAATAATAATTATATTATATATAACAATAAAGAACAGTCTAAAGAAACCTATTTAGCAAGAAATTGGTCATTTTCATGTCAATGTTTTTGTTTTTTTAAATTAAATATAGAAAAAAGCCTTCTTCCCGGCTGCATGATTTCATTTTGAAGTTTCTTACGTGTAGTTCCCTGTTGCGAGCATTTTGACTTATCTAGGAGGAGCAATCAGTAATAGATATTACTATTTCAAACTAATTTGACCAACACTGGTCACAGGTAGCGGCACAGGCAGTGACAGATCTACCAAACAACAAAAAAGCATCTGCCACGTCGGAAACGAACAGCAGCATCTGCCCTGACCTGAGCCGTGATATCTCTGATGGCACCCCTAGAAGCCATGGCAGATTTCACGGGTAGTAACACGCAGTGGCACATGCAGCAACAGTGACATGGTCAAGTATTCACCACTGCATACGCTTTCCCACACTTGAAAGGGAAGGGGCTCCACAAATCAGACTGAAGAAATTCACTCAGTGCATTTAATTGCTTTTATTCCACAAGAGGCACAGCACAGGTGACAAATCTTGAGAACATAAAAACAAAAAGACAATTAAAAAAAAAAAGGTCAGGCTTACGATCAAGAAATGTAATGCTAAATAAAACATATTTAAGTTAGCAAGTAAAGTTCTAATTCACACAAAATGGCCTGATTAAAATAAGATTTTTTTTTTTAAAGTACACTGTTCACATACAGTCTTATATGTAGAGAGAGACCAGATTTTTTTTTTAAGGGAGACTAAATAAACTAATTTTACCCTATAATTTTGAGATTGACATAAACACTGGCAAATCCGGCGAACAGCGGCAAGTGCCTTGACTGCTTTTTTTTTATTTATTTTTTTTTAAGAAATCTATTGAAATTATGAAATTAAAAACTCTCAAAGACGATAATAAACACAGATTAAATTAAATACAGTATAAAAATGAATGAAACGGGGATATTGTCAGGGGGAAACAAAGCACAGTAATCATAAGGGTGGCACATAAATTAAAAAGTAAATAGGGCACTAATGGAGAATAAGGACTGGTATTCTAAATTAAAATAACACAGTCGGAGCGAATGCCGCGACTGCTAGCAACACCGAGCATCGACACTTCCGGCAGTCGCAGCAAATGCCGCGACTGCTAGCGACACCGAGCAGCGACACTTCCGGCAGTCGCAGCAATTTATTTTTCTATCAAAATTATGACATTACAAACTCGAAAAGAGGATAATAAACACAGAGCAGATGAAGTACATCATATGAGTAAATGAAAACGTGGATATTGTAAAGGAAACAAAATAAATATAATTAAGAGGTGCATATAAAGTAAAAGAATAAGTGAATACGGCACTGAAATGCACATAATGGAGCATAAGTACTGGTATTTTAAATTAAAATAACAAATAGCCAGCAACGGTCGCAGCAAATGCCGCGACTGCTAGCGACACCGAGCAGCAACACTTCCGGCATTCGCAGCAAATGCCGCGACACTGCCGCGACACTTTCGCAGCGTATGCCGCGACACTTCCGGCACTGAGCAGCGACACTTCCGGCAGTCGCAGCATATGTCGCGGCAGTCGCGGAACGGGTGCCACTGCCACAAATTGAGCCAGCCCCTACTGCGAGTTAGCGTAGCGCGATAGCGAGCTCACCCCGCCCCCAGTCAACGAAAAAATGCCGGGACGTTAGCACAATTTCCAACCAGCCAGAGGGTTTACTCTCTATACAGTTGAAAATCCTCTATCTAGGTTAAAATAGGTTAACTCTGAAACACACTGCATTATTTTTTTTTTTTTTTATTTTTTTAACTGTGTACCTTAAAGTGAGCCACCAACAGAAAAAGATCAAGCTCAGTGTCCCTCCATGTCAGACCAACAGAGGACTGTGATCAATCATCAACTGATATTCATCACACGGTCTGTGTCCCCATCTATAGGCATAGTGGTGTCACTGCACATCAGCAAACGCACAAAGCAGAGATTTTGTTTCATCAATGACTGGATTGGAATACTTTTATTAAAAAATAAAAATAAAAAAAAGATTGCAAAAATTAAAAATTTCAAAAGTTCACTAATTTAATCAGTGTGTGTGTGTGTGTGTGTGTGTGTGTGTGGAGGGGTTTTGGGGGGTCAGGGCACTGAATTCATGCATCCAGGAATTTGTGCAAGAAAACACCTGCATTCAGACTTTAACATGAAAACTCATTGAACACAGTGCGATGTCTTTTTTTTTCATTGCCGCATTGTGCTTCCCTCGCTGAGCTGAGCGCATTGCCAGCATAAACGGTGCAAGTTTCATTCTCTGCTGAAATACAGCTAGGAAACATCTCTCCCCTTCCCCCTAAAGTACACTTTAGGCTCCCCCATAAGGACACACATGCAATTAAACTTTAACATGAAAACTCATTCAACACTGTGGGACGTAATTTTTTCTTATTGAAGCAAAGTGCTTCTCTCGCTGAACTGTGCACTCTGCAGGCATCAGCAGTGTGTTACGGCCACCGGCCGTCTCTCCTCCTCCTTCTGTCCCATTTAGCTTCTCCCTTTCTTGAATTATGCAAATCCCAGAGTACCCTCGCCACTCACCGATTGGTGCCCTTCTTGTCCTTCCTGCTGTTCTTTCAGATTCCATTCATTCTGTGTTGCAAAACTGCTGGAAAACATCTGTTCTTGTGTTCACGAGCAGAGTTTTGGCTCTTGTACAAGAAAACACCTTCATACGCATGTCTTTTCTAATGCCGTTGAGTGTTATTAAAGGAGAAGCATTGATTTTGAACAACTTGAAAGCCATTGAAAACAACTGGAAAACCTTTTCTATGATGTTCCTCAGCTGAATTAAGGCATCTATGTAAGTACACCCCTGCATCCAGATTTTAACATGAAAACTCATTCAATTCAGTGGTTTTTTTCGTCATAGGCTTTTCTCGCTGAGTTGAGAGGTTTCTAAGAAGCAGCAGGAGTGATTTCTGTGCTCCCTTACTCTTAAAGAACTTCATTCTCCCTTTTTCTGAGCTGAATTAAAATATGTATGCAAGAAAACAGCTGCACGCAACTGTACATAGCTGTACACTTGAACACTCATTCAAACACATGAGTCTAGAGGAACAAACAAAACAAAACAAAGATTCAAATGTGACTGACAACACACCAGTTCCAAGTGTACATCAAGCAACAGAATACGCACAGTGCCCCTCCATCTCAGACCAAAGGAGGATTGTGATCAATCATCAACTGATATTCATCACACGGTCTGTGTCCCCATCTAGAGGCATAATGGTGTCACTGCAGCAGCAAACACATAAAGCACAAATCAACCACCCAAATGAATCCACACCACAGAAACAAGACGACGCTGAAGTTGGCACCACATTCGCCACGGTGCTTCCGCGTTGCTTCTTAGGTTTCGATTCCAACTTAAAAAAAAAAAAAAAAAAAGAAAATCCGCAATTTGACCGCTAGATGGCTGTGCTACTTTTCAAACTATAAAATTCAGCGAATCATTATGTCTATGTTGAGGTGGATGTTTTTTTTCCAAAATTATACAGTAAAAATGGACATGTGAGGTATCATTGTAAAGCATGGAAACTCTACTATCACAGTCAGTTGACATATTTCACAGGAAGTCATTGTTGGCCTTTTGGGGGGGACTCCAAAGTAGACAACTTTGCCATTAACAATATGATAGTTTTAATTTTTTCAGGTGGATTATTTCAAAAACTATATAGTAGAAATGTACATGTGAGATGTCATTGTAAAGCATAGGAGCTCTACTATCACATCAACATATTTTATGGAAAATCATTTTTGGCCTTTTGGGGGGACTCCAAAGTTGACAACTTTGCCATTGACATCACTGTATTTTTCATTCTAATGTATCCTTTCTATTCTTCTCAGACAGGTGATGCTCATCCAGTGATTAAGTCTGCCAGATCCATGATTGGTCATCCTGCACACCGATCGCATTATATATTGCCAAAGCACAGTTACTTTTTCATGCTTGATGAAGGTCCCATGACATTAAATTGGTGAAGTGCAACACGTTGAGCTGGAGTTTCTCTTATTATTTGGAGATCCAAGGTCGGCAACCTCCTCCTACGTACCTGT
>NW_027466119.1:875000-890000 GCF_046127955.1 Nelusetta ayraudi
AGGAGAAAAGAAGAGGAAAACAAAGAAAGGAGCCTCTGGACATGTAACATGTAAGACTTATCACTAACCCTAATGCCATAGAAATCTATGGGGTGAAATTTCAACTTTGTCCTACAGATATGGGGCCACTTGCTTTTTCATCAGGAGCCCCCTAGAAGCGCCCACGCCAAATTTGGGGCTTCTAGTACTTGAGGAACCCCGAAACCCTAACCCTAATTTCAGATAACCCTAACCCTAACCCCAGTTTCAGCCTTATTGTTAACCCTAATTCAATGCAAGTCTATGGGGTGAATTTTCAACTTTGTCCTAGAGACATGGGGCCACTTGCTTTTTCATCAGGAGCCCCCAAGAAGCGCCCACGCCAAATTTGGGGCTTCTAGTACTTGAGGAACCCTGAAACCCTAACCCTAATTTCAGCTAACCCTAACCCTAACCCTAGTTTCAGCCTTATCGTTAAAAAAAAATATATATATATATATGTATATATGTATATATATATATATATATATATATATGTATATATATATATACATATATATGTATATATATATCTTTATTAAATTCACAAACATTAGAATTTACACATAACAGGAGGCAAATGACACTTGGCGTCATACCGCCATACCCACAGCGGAGGTGGAGAGCTGCTGAGGTTACTTTCCTGCGCCGCGCGCTTACTTTGAGATTGCGATTTCGTTTTCGAGTTGTGGTAACTCTTGTGCAGGGCAGGACCACGAAAATTAAAAAGCAATGCCCTCAGTTTTCTTTTTGATTGTGTCATAAAAGGTGCGACACGAATAAGAAAATGAAAATGCATATAGGAATATTTATTAATGATTTTAATTATGAGTCAAATAATGCAGCTTCGTTCTTAAAATGAAAAAGCATTTCTGTTATTATATTCTTATTTTAATTTGGATTATGGTAACTGCTTCCATATAAAACAAATACATCCATAAATATATACAATGTGAGAATTGTTTCTTGCAAGAGCCGTACTTCAACCCATGACCATCGATAAAAGTGTACACATCTAATCGTAAACAATCTGCTGCAACCTGAATTTCCACTTCTGTGTCTATAAACCAGTCACAGTTTGACTGATGGCTCTGAAGAAGCAGTTTCCATCAGCCTCTACATTCTCATTTGTACACGGCGAACCTAATGGGCCATTGCAATCAGAAATTGGAAAACTCGCACGGTCCAAATGAATCTTCAAGTTTTTGCAAAGGTCTAAACAAACATCAACATCAAGGGGAGAGAAGTTACACTCTTCATTGGTCACAGCACTGACAAACTCTACGTCAGAATTATCCATGTCAAAGTGAGGAGTTTTGCTCTTCTGAAGTGACTCACTGTTGCCAGCTGGTGCTGGAATTTTAAACCGTGACCGGTTTCGCCTTGATGAAAAGAACCATGCAGAACCTTGGCTAATCTAATACCAGTGCCATAATCTGCCACTGCATCTTCACTAGTACTAACTGATGATGGATCACAAATCACATGTGCGAGGCATAGAACGAGCGGAGCAGTCAGAGGCAACAGAAGAAGAAAGAAAAGCCTCCTTAGCTTAGTTGATCTTCTGTGTTGCCTCCTGGACGGTGCTGGCCTCCTCTGGCTTGGTGCTGGCAACCACGGGAGCCACAGGAACCACGGGCACAGCTCTGGTCATCTGTGGCGTCGCCTCCACCTGATTAAAATAAGAAAGATGTGATTTTATGCCAATAAACATAGAAAGGAAAACACTAGGCTTTACACGATCACGATTTTTGTGCCGATCACCGATCAGTGAGTTTAAATAAACCGATCACCGATCACCGATCCGATCACGTTAGGGGCAATAAATACTTGTTTCTGTACACCCCTTGCCTTCTCACGAGCACCGTCTAAAGTTGTTTGCTTTAGCATCCGTTTCAGAGTTTGCTTTTCTTTTTCTTTCTCCGCGCTGCGTTTCTTAAACTCGACATGCTCCTCCGTGTGTATCTTTTCCAAGCGCCTGATTAAATTTGTGGTGTTGAAATTTTTTGCCAAGTCGTGAAGATTCAAAGAAACTTTATTGTCCGTCACATAGCGACAGTACTCAAAACAGGAAGAGGCACGAAGACGAAAATTAAGGTTTTTGAATCATGAACCATTAGCTCCTGGTGTTATGCCCCGGCCTAGGGGGAACCAGGACACAACATAAAGGCTCCCCCCCTTCTCCCAGCTCTCAAATTAGACAAAGGTGCTTCGTCCACAGGATGGTTTTTATTAAACGTCACCATCATTGCACTGGCGTCAGGGAGGGCATGGCCAAAACAACAAACAAAATGGCTCTCTTATGGATCTTACCTATGAAGAAAACAATCAAATAAATGACAGTCAAACTAACCTCCTTAACTAAAACACAGGAGAAAAGGGTCACAACACAAATGGCTTCCCTCCCCTACGGGCTACGTGGACACAAAGGGAACTGAAATAGATTACAAAACAGAATTGATGGCTGAACACAGAATGCTGCTGCTGCGGCACATGGCCTCTGGTTGGGAGCTGGGAGAAGGACAAAGAGACCGAGGTGTTGAAGTCCTCCTCCTTAAATATTGGCACCAGCCAATCACCTTTCCGCACCTGGAACAAGCAAAAAAAAGGGAACACAGGATCTACTGCACCACATAGTGCCCAAACGGACACACAGCAGACAAAAGGAACTGACAACAATGTAAACCCAAATCTATACATTTATATAACACTCGGATACAAACAAATAAACATGTCGATGCTGTGAAACTACTTTGGAGGAAATGAGACAGATTAAAAAAGTTTCAACACGACCATGACGTCATTGATCGGTGATTCATGACATGACGCCCGATCATGAACGTTTCTAAAAATGCCAAATATCGGCCGATCCGATACAGCCGATAAGATCGGTGTAAAGCCTAGAAAACACACACAGGTGATGAAGTGGAAATGAATAAGTACAAACCTGCTGCACTGCTGTGACATTGCTGGAGGCAGACTCAGTCATGTGGACAGTTGAACGTGTTGCCCACACCTGCAAATACAAGGACACAAAGTAACGTTTAAAGAACTGCATTTATTGTCCTATCACAAAGATGCACACAATGAAATACACATATCCCAAATACCAACATGTCACTGGTTTGTTTTGGTTTTTGAGGCAACGCGTGCTGATCGACGTCTCAGGCTGGACATCTGGAAGAACATAAAGAAATGAATTCATAAACAAAGTAACACACTAATTAAACTGTACATGTACTGTACATATGTGATCTTGTGTTGATAATAGGGGTGGGGCGATACGGCTAACCCACGATTTGATACTGTGACGATATTTGGCCCACGATAATGACAACATCACGACACACGATATCTTCGATATCTTCGAAATTTTGCAGACGATATGTGACTGAAAAAGAAAAAAATACCCATAAAAAGGAAAATGCCTGTGATCTTGCATTTATTCCAAAACTTTGTATAATGTACAAACAAACGTGCACTGCACAAGCAAACATATTAAAGTGCATGAACATTAATAACTTTCATGTAAACAAGGACAGTGCTTTCTGGTAATGTAAAGTCAGTAGCAACTTGTCTTATCTCAACTTGGGGACTTGGGATATACAAACCGACGGGAAGATGAAAGAGGGAAAAAAATCCTTTCACTGCCCCGATTCTGAAAATCAATTAAAAAAAATGATGCAGACAAAATAAATAAATAAATAACCGCGTCCCCAAAATATACGGGACAAAGTGAAGTGCGTCCCCCATCAGTTCATTACGGGACAGGCTTTTTAGTTGCCAAATATGGGACAATCGCGTATTTTACGGGAGGGTTGGCAACCCTATCTAGACCACAGACGGAAGTTAAATGAGGTTTTGTCATTTTCCATAAAAAACGGGACAAATTGTGTCCTGGGAGAGATTTTATCTTTCCCGGGACAGGTGGACAGGTGGTGTTTGGAAAAAAATATTGATATTTGCCGTCAGTGTATCAATTATTTATTGCGACAGAAAGCACAACAATATATTGCAATATTGATTTTTTTTCACCCACCCCTAGTTGATAAGTGTATGAATAATTGTGTGAATGTTACCGTGACAGCTGGGGAAACCCTGCCAGATGACTCCACGACGGTCTCCATGTGGTCCAGCAGCACAGCCTCACTGAACCACACGGGATTGGACGGGATGTCTGTGTAAAATGCAGTCTCAACAGCTGTTGGTACTGTCTATAAAAAAAAAGAGGAGAGGAAATAAGAGTCAACTTAGGATAAGTGTTCATTTTTAAAATAAAAAGTTGCACTGTTTGACAAATACACGATTGGGGGAAAAAAAGAAAAAAGAGGGATGAACAGGTTACCTCAACCTCCTGTCCAACAAGAGTCCATTCAGGAGCGGGTCCATACACTGGCATGTGGACAGGACCTGTCACAACCACTCTGGGAGACACCCTGGGCGATGATTGGTTGTGGCACAACACCCCTGGCCTAGGTGAAGGGGGTGCGAGCTGATGGAGCATGCAGCATGCAGACGCTCCACCAAAATCAGTCCTGAGGTGCACCTGAACAGAAAACAACATGTTAACACATATTTGTCATATCAAATGAAGAGCAAGTAAGGCTGAAGAAGGCAAAACTTACACCATCATAACACCACCATGTACAGCTGACGAAGGGGGAGGTGATCGGCCATATACACAAATGTTACACCTGGAAGAAGTGTCACATAATCAATTGTGTAATCACACAATTCTAAGAAATATCTGTTAGCACAGTGTCACTGAAGAGAAAAAAATACAACAAAAATATGTATTTTACACACCCATGCGTGCAGCAACACGATGATATACTTGACGTAGCGCTGTTTGTAGTTCTGGCTTGACAGTCAGGCGAGGTGGAAAGTCAAGCACAAACACCTACAAAATAGTTACAAAAAACCCCAAACAAACATAAAAATGCAAAATAAATTCATGAATATTCTTGTTATTGAACTATGGATCATGGAATTACTTGATATTGATAAAACAAAGGGGCGATGACATTCATGTGTTCAAATTTGTTTGTCACAGCAGATAAACAAACCTTGGGCCAGCGGTCCAACACAGTTGCCAGTAGCGCAGCAAAATCCTGGGCGGAGTCTGTTACAAGCCCGTGTTCAAGGTTGTTGCCCGGGGCGAGAACACAAAACCATCCACAAGTGGACAGAGATGTGAGTCTCCCACCACCAGAACAACAACATAAAGAAACTCGTGGCTTGACAAAATCACGACCCATACCTTCTTGTCTGGTTGCTGGGCCTTAAGAACGAACTTGCACTGTTTTGTCAGTCAGGAGCAAAACGGGCCATCTTCGCACCCAGGTCGCTGACCAGTACCGCGCCCTGTGTAAATTGACAAAAAAGAAAAATCTAAATATGTTTTTGTAAGATTTATTTGGAATACAACATAACAACACAGGCAGAACATGAAATCATGAACGTGGAAGTACTCACAACGTTCAAAGTCCTTCCGAGGTGGAAAAGGTGTCCAATCCCGTTTTTGCTCCAGGCGTCGTTTCATGGCCAGAGAGCGACGGAATGCCTTGGTGTTCGGCATCTGAACAATGAAATGAAAGATTGTGTCATTTTCAATGAAGGACAATGATAACACAAGTTTACAGAAAAAAGTGATGTTTTCTCACACACGACATCAAAACACAGAAAGGTTTCTGTACCTTTGCAGCTGGAGACGATGAGCTTAAATCAAAAAAGCAAAAGAAAATGTGTATGTGTACTCTTGGACCCTAACCCTAATGCCATACAAGTCTATGGGGTGAAATTTCAACTTTGTCCTACAGATATGGGGCCACTTGCTTTTTCATCAAGAGCCCCCAAGAAGCACCCACGCCAAATTTGGGGCTTCTAGTACTTGAGGAACCCCGAAATCCTAACCCTAATTTCAGCTAACCCTAACCCTAACCCTAACCCTAGTTTCAGCCTTATTGTTAACCCTAATTCAATGCAAGTCTATGGGGTGAATTTTCAACTTTGTCCTAGAGACATGGGGCCACTTGCTTTTTCATCAGGAGCCCCCAAGAAGCGCCCACGCTAGATTTGGGGCTTCTAGCCAATGAGGAAAAATTTGGAGCAGACACGAAAGGGTTACAGCTGAGAAGGCACTTAAGATCCTCAAAGGACTGTTGCCACTCACTAGACCAAACAAATGGTTTCAATGGACTGGTTAATTCTTCTCTAGTGGCCGGCAGCTCCACTGCCTTAGTGCTGGAGATGCCCACTCAGGGGCGCCGCCAGGAATTTTGGGCCCCCTTCAAAAAAACAAAAACAAATGGGCCTCCTTTGCGCAGCGCTTGTCAAAAGCTTCACATCACTCTAAAAATGCAGTATAGTTCAATAATAGTGCTTGAGTCCATCTTGACAGTGTCAATGTATTTTTATTGTGAATTCTCCACTAAGCAAACTCTTAACATTGATGAATGATTCATGAAAAAAACACTTGATGTTTCTCGGACAAAGTTGAGCTTTGACCTTCATAGACTTGCACTGCATTAGGGTTTAGCGATAAGGCTGGAATTAGAGTGAGGGTTTTGGGGTTCCTCATGGGCTAGAAGCCCCAAATTTGGCGTGGGTGTGTCCAGGAGGATCCTGATGAACCTGAAAGTGGCCCCTTGTCCCTAGGACAAAATTGACCTTTGACCCTCATAGACTTCTATGGCATTAGGGTTATCGATAAGCGATACAAACCTGGTGAGTTTAAGACTTAGTGACTCTACGTACATGAATGTATGGGGTACCCCGTCCTTACCTTGTTCCAACCTTCCCTCCACAAACCTGGCTGTCCAGTGCAGAAGTCAAAGTGAGAGAGAGAACAAAGAAGGAGGAGGGCCTGTGACGCCGCTGCTGATTGGCTCGTTGGTCAGTTGAATGAGCCAATTCTAGAGCTCCCCTCGGTGTCCACACACTGCAAAATATATCTAAGAAATAAACACTTAAATTGAGAAAGAACAGGGTAGAAACAAGTCAAATTATCTGCCAATGCAGTAAGATATTTAGACTTGGTAAGATTTCTTAAAATAAGACGATATATCTAGGCATTTGAAGAATGGAAAAACTCTTGAAATAAACAGTAACGCACTCATTCCAAGGACTGTACTAAGTCAAATAAACTTGATACTAGCTTCTCAATTCTTTTTTCACGTTTGCTTCTTTCTTAATTTGAATGAAAATATCTTAAAACCAGACCTACTAACAGTGCAATTCTTCTTAATTTAAGTGTTCACAATATTAGCTTTTTTTTTCTCAAAATGAGACAAAGCATCCACCCCCCCTACGCCCACTCCCCCCAAAAAAAAAATAATTAAGCAAACAGAATTAATATTGTCAACAACTATTTATTCACTTAAATTGCTGACAGTGCCTTCACTGCCTTGTAATAAAAATGTCACTAAGGCATTGCATCTTAAAACAATCTCAAGCAATCATTTCTAGAACGCAAGTAATGTTGTGTTGTTACAATATTCACCGTCATCATTATTGAATATTGATTCAGATTCCCTGACACTCAGTTACACAAAAAAAAAAAAAAAACAGTATGGGGACAGCATATAGTGTTGTGTTCCTATCACCACTGATAACATGTTTGTTCCAACAGACTCCCACCCACCCTCAAGTTACAACTACCAGGGGAGTGTATCACTACCTATGCCTAGTACAAAGCTCTTAATCCTTCAGCATGGGATAATACTCCACTAGTCTTTTAGCCATTGCAGTGACTTCATGCTTAGAAGGGTACCGGACCCCCTCTCCTTGCTGACTGGCTCTCAAGATAGAAATCATGCTGGTGACAGTGTTTCTCACCAGCCTGCATCTCAGCTCTTTGAACATGACACATTTCCCCTCACTGGCAGTGCGGGCCATCTGGAAGTAGTGCTTACGAGCTTGCTCCAACTCACTGTCTGTATAGAGGGTGGGCAAACTTTTTTTTAGCAACGGGCCACAGAAGACCTGCATCGAGTCGGCGGGCCACGGAAGGGGGGGTTGTAGGTAGGTACAGATTTAGTCTGGGTGCAGAATCGTTCTGGGCGTAGTGACTGCCCGATACGGCAACTCCATTGGGACATACCTCTACATCGCGGTCGAACATGATATATGGATAGATTGCGGTCAAAACGCTATTTCGCGGGTGATAGATAGATAGATATATAGATAGATAGATAGTGTGTGTTGAATACATACATTTGTGTATACATATATATATATATATATATATATATATATATATATATATATATATATATGTATACATTTAAAGAGAGAGAGAGAGAGAAAGAGAGAGAGAGAATTTCGTGTATACAATATAATACAAAGTACTGTAAATACGCCAGGGATTGACAGAAAAAAAAAGATAACCTTAATCAACCGATGTAGTTTGTCCTAATAGAGTTGCCGTATGTGACGTTGTTGGCATTCGCCCACTGGACAGAGGCGACTGCCAATTACGTCACATACGGTAACTCTATAAACGTACCGCGATCTATCCATATATCACGTTCGAACGCGATGTAGAGGTATGTCCCAATGGAGTTGCCGTATCGGCAGTCACTTCCGCCCAGAACGATTCTGCACCCGGACTAATTCTGTACCTATACCTCGTTGACGGGGGGGAAGCACGCTGTCGCTATCGCGCTACACTAACTCGGCAAAGTTACGTGCCGACAAAGTTTTGTTGGGGGTTGCGGTGTTGGGGGGTTATGACTGGCTTCACGCGGGCCGGACAGAGACACGCAGCGGGCCGGGGTTTGCCCATGTCTTGTATAGACAACATATTGTGGAGGAGCAGGAAGCTGTAGGGTCCTCTTGGGGCTGCTTTTCACCAAAGGAGTGGATGTCTGGGGACAGATTGGAGATGTTCCTCCTGGTGAAGACAGTTCCTGGCTTCATTCGGTGCAGCCTTGTCTGGTACGGTGGAATTCTCAGCCGAGAGGAAACCAGATCCAAAACATTATGAACAAGAGAGAAACAATAGACAAAATTAGGAAAAAAGAAAAAAAAAAGTGTCATGCTAGATGTTTTCAGAGCAAAGTAGGTAACCAATCACATCTATACTAATAAGGGCCCAAATCCGTTTCCTCCTGAGAAAGTGTTCTGGTCCAGGAAAAAGGTCTCTCAAATCATCACGACGGAGGGTGTGGAGCAAAACTTCATCGATGTTGGCAGCTATAAAGACAGTCCAATCATTAACAAACCTACATTTTTTAACTGATGAATTTAATTCAACTTGACAAGTCAAACCAAGTTTGTTTTGTGCCAATTTCTGTTATCAGAAATAATTGTAAATGCAATTCAGTTTAGACATTTTGTCTCAAATTTGTAAAATACTTCTTTTTGAAATCAGTGTCAGCATACAGTTATTTTAATTACTTAGCGGACAAATCACAGTAATGGAAATCTTTTCATACCTACACATGACATACCATTTAAAACTGATACTGTGACATCATCCAGTTCATCCATTATTGGCCCCTGTTTGGATGTCCATTTCATTTCTCCTCAATCTGGCAGGGAAAAAAAATCATCATATTAAGGTCACAATTAGGACAAGCTAGCCTTCCGACTCAAGATCCGTTTTTTTAGAATGCCCATCTGCCATGGATCCCAAAGTTCCCATGCAATTAAAAGTTGTGACACCTTATCTGAATGATAACCCTAGACAGCTCAACGGATTGCTAGTCATACAGACAACAATCAAAATTGGAGTGAAACTTGTAACCACAATGCCTGCAACATGGTGGTACTTATGGTAATAATCAACAAATACCAGTGTTCTTTGTGACAAAATGACAACATCTGATAGGATTGTGCCACCTTGAACTGCAATCAACTTAAATTTTGATAAAAACAAGCAAATTGTACCGAAACTACATCTTCAATCAATCCAATTTGAGCACCCTCTACCCCATAAACTGAAGAAACTGCAATACAAACTTGGTAGTACAGTATTTCGTCATGCCACATATAACGAGGAATGCTAATTGCTTGTTCACATGACTAGAATTGCAGTACATCAATCCAATACAAAATACACACTTGTCATCAAGCTCATAAATCCATCGAGTCGAGATGAGCACGTGCAAGGAGTCAGACTCCGTGAGTTCACATAAACAGAGCATTGCGTTTGCATAAATTATGCACGGCTATCGAGCTAGAAGCCGAGTCCGATTTGGTGCACACAACCGAAGGGTTGGCGGGTGTCAGGGGCTCGTGGCCAGGTGGTGGACGTCACGGCAGGCAGTGGCCAGGTGGGCTCAGTCCCGCAAACGCTGCTTACAGCTTTAATTTTGTATTGCTTTGATAACATTGTTTAAGTTGAGTTTAAATTTACACTATTTTTTTTTTCTTAGCTGCTAATTGTTCAAAAATGCTGATGTTAAAAGTGTGTTTGCACAGTAAATATTATGGCACTTTAATTCATATGGCGGTACATTTAAAACAACTGTCCGTCAAGTTCCAGGAACTGACAAACTGCACTGAGTTGAGTGAGATTCTCCAAAGGAACTCCAGTATAAATGTGGACTTTACATTCTAGTCCCCTGTGAAGAAAAACCCAAAAGTGAACGTTTTTGTGCCTCACCCTTTCTAACTGGGACATTTGCAAGGGAACGCAGACTGGTTATGCTGCTCCCTGATAAAAGAAAAATGTTTCTGCTGTTACCTCAGAAATTGCCTGTTATTATTGTGGCTCAGGATTTTGTAGGTAGATTTTTTTTATTTTTCATAAGGAACAGGATAACAGTAATGCCCTGGCATTGGCAATAGGCTTTAATTTTGTATTTGCATTTTTTTTAACTTTAGATTTACATTAAAAATGTTTCTGTGTAAAGTGCTGATGTTAAGTGTTTGCACGATAAATGTTACGGTGCTTTTGTTTATATGGCAGAACATTTAAATTAAAGTGTATGAAAGACTTCTTTTAAATTCATTATTGGCTTTTGCGTATACGACGTGATTAATCGTGATTGATCAGGTAAATCATGCGATTAATTGCGATTAAAATTTTTAATCGTTGCCCAGCCCCAGTAAAAACATTTTTCTGGTGCCAGCATTTTGTGAGGCAGAAGTTGATTCATACTTCAGTGCCTTGGAGCGAATAGCTTCGGGTGGGAAAAGTACAGGAGTTGGTGTCTGCTCTTTTCTTAGAAGACAGCCTGCAATATGATGTTGGAAAGGAAGCAATTTTTCCTGCTTATGAGCTTGTTCCTGAGCCCTACCGGCAAAAATTTAGGAACCATAGAAAATCTAGTGGTCAAACCTTTGTCGAGTTTGCATGGGAGAAAAGCAACCTCTTTGATAAATGGTGTGCAGCTAATGATGTCAAAAATGACTGAGTCACTCCGTGAGCTCGTTCTTTTAGAAGATTTTAAAGACTCTTTGCCAGAGAAGGTGGTAATGTTCTTGAATGAACAGAAAGTGTCTTCATTGTCCAAGGCTGCTGTCCTCGCAGATGAGTTTGTGTTGACCCACAAAAATGTCATCTCATCTTCCCCCCCGATCGGACAGGCCTTCTGCTTCTCGTCCCACAAGAGCCGAGTCTAGCCACCTCCCCCTTGAAAAGGCTAGAGGGAAGGGACTTCTGGTTTGGCCATAAAGCGGTAGACTGCGCGACACCACGGCTCTCGACCGTCTCGAGTAAAAACTCCCCGAAAACTTGAATAACTATTGTCAGATATCATATTAACTACAAAGTGATCAGGGGAACGTTGGAATGGAAAGGAAAACTCCATTCAACCAAAACAGAAACACGGTAACAGACAATATGGCGGAACTACCAGCTTGCTCTGAAACAGAGGGAGATGGCGAAACGAACTCCTCGTGACTAACGACGCGAAAAAGGGCTCGGACATAGAAATTATTAGCAAGGAGATACGGGATTTAAAAACGGAATCAAAAGAAGTCCTTTGCACGTTTGGAGAAACACTGAGGAACGACGTGGAAAAAGACTTGGACGACTTCAAAGACAAAATAAATCAACAACTTGCGAAAGTCGTCACCGAACAGGAGCTCCAAACCAGCAAGATCAACGAGGTTGAGTCGCGGATTGAAAAGCTAGAACGTTGGGCACAGGAAGCTAATGACGCTCTTGTCATATCACTGAGTGAACAAAAAGCTCTTCAGGACAAGTTAACTGACCTGGAGTCCAGGCCGAGGTGAAACAACCTACGTATCTATGGAGTCACTGAAGGAGAGGAGGGAGAATCTGTGGCCAAGTTTGTGGAAGACCTGCTGAAAAGCGAACTGCACCTGCCAGCAGATTTTAATTTCCAAATTCAGAGAGCACACCGCTCATTTGCACAGAAACCAGCGGACGGTGCCCAACCGAGACCCATCATTGTTAACTTTCTGGAATTTACTACCAAAGAGAGGGTCCTGAGAGAGCTATGGACAAAGAAAATAGAACTGGGGAATAAAGTACCCTCATTCCATCATGATTACGCGACAGAGATGGTCCAAAAGAGAAAGGAGTACAACACTGCTAAAAGAATCCTGAAGGAGAAGGGCATCTGGTTCCACACGCCATTCACCAAGATGAGGACCCACTGGGATACGGAAACTCGAACCTACAACAGCGCAGAGGAGGTAAAGGAGGAATTGGCGAGACGCGGCCTGGCGGAGAAGACGGCGGTGGCGACAGGTGCGGAGGGGCCTGCGGCACTCGGTGCCCCGCACTACGACGGAGTGGCAGTGCAAGGAGGGATCCTGGAGGGGCTACGCATCAGCACGACGCATCAATACGCATAGATCATCATCTATCAAAAAAAGACTAGATGTGGCGAGGGGGAGGGTCTGGCGGAGGTGGAGACAATTCAGATGGTGGGTATAAAGGAAAATTGTGGGGGGGGGGGGGGGGGGGTTGCCTGAGAATGCCACCTGGGGAGTTGCACCCCAGGAAATAAACTATAATAAAATTCCTCGGGCTACACAGGTTCGTTACGCTTTGAAATTTAAGAGGACGAGACGGACTTCCAAAGAAACAGCTTTATTTGACAACAATTTAAAATAGACCAGGTTTAGCTGCCTGAGTGTCAAGGAAATAAGTACCATACCAAAAAGACTTCGGCTTTAACAGCCAAGCGGTGAATGCACAACGATCACGCACACACAGCACCACCTCCCGATGAACGGGCACCCGGCAGGGTTCCTCCTCCAGCTGCGCTTATGGCCCAGCCCGCTCTGGGATTGCTAGCCGAAATGCTAAGAAGAACTGCAAAGTTCTCAGCGTGGACACGCCAGAGGACAGAGTGCTGACTCCAGCCTGCGCTTGTTTTTAAAAGAGCTGCTTTCACTCTGCACTCTGGCGCAGGTGTAATCAGTGCGTTTACATGCAGAGCTTAATCGGACTAAGCAATAATTCGGTTTTCTCGTCCAATCGGAGTTCTCACCTTGTCCCCCTATACATGCAGCTGAGAAATTTGAATTACTGACGGGAACGTGTCCTTCTCCCAACAGGAGGGGGTGGAGTGAGCCTTTTCAGCTGGTCAACTGCTTTCGGTTGACATATTACATCATTATGATATAGAATGATAGTTCATAATGTACGTGTTACTTACTTTGCAGATAAGCTGTACCCTATTTCTTGTGCTCATGGTTATCTTAAAAGATTAGATAATGGTTATCTTAAAAGATAACCATGAGACAAGACAATTCTGATGGTGGGTATAAAGGAAAATGGGGGCGGGGGGGTTGCCTGACAATGCCACCTGGGGAGTTGCACCCTAGGAAAAAAACTATAATAAAATTCCTCGGGCTACACAGGTTCGTTACGCTTTGAAATTTAAGGGGACGAGATGGACTTCCAATCAGTCAGCTTTTTTAACAGGTAGGCAGACTCAAGAAGACATTAGACGGGTCCTATACATAATAGATCAGATCCAAAAGCAGGGCCTGCGAGCTGTTACTGGTGAGCCTTGGCTGTGTGAATTGGAGATTTCTGTATCAAGTTCTTGGGAAACTGGGGTTCCAAGAAAAGTTAATACAGTGTATTCAAGGTCTCTACCAAGAACCTACGGCAAGGATAAAGATTAATGGTACTCGTCAAGGATGTTGCCTATGCGCTACATTGTTTGCTATGTTCATTGAGCCGCTGGCACAAATGATCAGACAAAGTAACAATCTAAAAGGAATACATATAGGAGAGCAGGGACATCTAACAGGGCTTTTTGCTGATGATATTATTTTCTCCATGTTCTCCAAGACTCGGACAGAACGTTACCTCATTTCATGTTGATAATAGAAACCTATGGTAAATACACAGGCAACAAGTTAAACATAGCAAACACTCAAATTCTCACGCTGAATTATCATCCAGGCCGAGAAATTAGAGGAAAATATAAAATCAAATGGAATTCCAAGGTTATCAAATATTTGGGTGTGCTATTGGCAAAAGATCTTTTGAAAAGGTTTGAAATCAATTAGAATGCTATTATCAATAATCTATAAGAGATCTAAGAAGAGTTTATGATTTTTTTTTTTTACCCTGTGCATCTTTTGTTTTGTTAGTAGTACTTGTCATTGCTCCAACACGAATAAACATGCTGCATCCCACTAGATGGCGCATTTGCCTTATTTACAAGCACCACGGTCATCGGAGCTGATTGCTGACACTCTCAGCAGCGTGCGTCTACTAAGGTCTACTAAGATTCCACAATCTATTACACCTCGTGAGCAAAACAGGCTACAGGTAAAATTAAACATCTTCAGTTGAGCAACTCAAGCAAGTTAAACTGATTTAAAAACAAACAAACACTATAATACTAGGAAAAGAATCCTCTATATGTCAATAAATACAACAGATTGAATATTCATAAAAAAAAAAAATGCTTACTTTAAATAAGAAAATCCAACAAACCAACAAGTGCAACACTAAAACGCAAACCAACAATCAAAATAATGCTTAATTGCCTTAGTTTCGTCCCACACTTATCAGCTTAGCTACTAAGAATAACACAC
>NW_027466119.1:895000-955000 GCF_046127955.1 Nelusetta ayraudi
TGTATTGCTTGTTCTACCGTGCTGACGGCCTTTAGAATATCATCCACGTAGAAATTTTGACCAACAGTGTTTATAACCTCGGCTGGGAAGTCATGCTGATTGTCGTCGAATGAAGCACAGCTTGGGGATGACACTACACCAAAGATGTGGACCAGCATCATTATGGTCTGTAAAAACCTGACCCCAAACATCAAGATAGGCACTGTCAGAAGGAGAGCCAAAGCTTCTTTCTGAACTTCCCAATATTGACTCTGTGTGCGTGCTGCTTACTTGTGGCATGTCCCTCTACTTTATGTCATGGTGCAAAACTGACGTACGGCGGGGGTGGTCAGAAAACAATAGTGGGTGGCTCTCAATTAATTTAACAATATCATGACGGGCTAATGCAGGCAAATGGGACAAAAACGAGCTTAAATTATTCATAATTTCAGAGTTTCCCAGGCGCGCCGAAGGAACACCGAACAGCGATCCTCGTCTACAGTACAGTTAGTCGCTCAATAAAAACGAGAAAATCCGGTGAATTTTCAAAATAAAGTAATTTCAAAATAAAAACCGAATGACAAATTCGATCATATATCATATTTGTATGTTATATTTGTCAGTACATTGTATCAAAGTGCGAGAGAGATTAAACACACACACACACACACACACACACACACACACACACACAGGAAGACTTGATCAAAATACGTCTGTTTGAGCCTAGAGATGCCAGTCAATGATCATTATGAAAGAGGTCTTGTCTTGAGATGGACACCTGAGTGCGTGTTTCTATTTATTTACACACACACACACACACACACACACACACACACACACACACACACACAAAAGTAAGCTACGGGCTGGCTACGGGGCGAGGGGGGGCGATGATGAAAATGATTTTTTTTAATTTATTTTTTTTTTAAAGAAAAAAAAAAGAAGCTCAAGTGGGAGTGAAAAGAAGACTGCAGCTGAGCAGAAGCGCTTGTCGACCGTCGCGGAGCTGTTCGCGTCTGGTGTGAACCAGTTGGAGCCTCGCTCGCGAAATTCGTCGGCTCTCCGCTTCGTGGCGCTCCGCTTCGTGGCGCTTCCGCTTCCATTGAAATGAATGGCACGAGCCGCGCGTCTAACAAAACAGACGGCGCGAAACAACCTGGCAAACGGGAATAAGAATGGTGACATTTGGAGAGAGGATGAGACCGGGGCGATGCTTTCTCTTCTAAAAGAGATGGACATATTAAAATAACGCGCAACGGAGACCTTTTTAAAAAGGGTAGCGCAGCAAATGCAGGGCTCCGGCTTTGCGCACCCCTGAACAAATACGTATTCCTTCGTATTTATATTTCTACCTTTTCGTTCACATTTTTTGTAAGTTAGAAGAATTTTAACTTTGTAAATAAAAGCACAGCAAAGACATGTTTTCCTGATTTCTTTTTATTTTGGTAATTTCGCTGTTATTCTGCTGGAAACGGCGTGCAGCGGCACCAGCTTCCTCCACGGTCGGCACTTTAATGAGCGTGTGTATAACTGAAGACACCGTTCCTTTGCATAACTTGTACACAAACTCTCCCACCAGTCTGCGCAGAACCCGAATCCAACAAGAACGAGAGTTTGGGGTCCGTAGCGACGGCACAAAGCGTAGCATCGAAGTGTTGTTGTAGCCCTCCAACAGCAAACAACGTTCTTGTCTGCCTTTTAAAATAACCAGGAGCACAAGAAATAGGGTACACCATATCTGCAAAGCAAGTAACACGTACATTATGAACTATCGTTCCATATCACAATAGATTTAATATGTCAACCGAAAGCAGCTGACTATATATATATATATATATATATACATATATACATATATATATACACATATATATATATATATTAATTAACCTCTGTCATTGAACTCCATATTATTAATATGTTGTTGTTTTTTTTTAAATGCTCATACAAAAAAAAATAAAAAGTGTGACATCCACATGTAGTGCATTATTTTCGTCAGCAAGCTTCTCATGTTACTACTGACCACATTGATCCACATTTTCCATATACTCACCTGAATCACATGCCCTGCAGATGCCTGCAAGGACCGCGAGGGGTGACGCACAACCAGCACGTGACCTCTACCATGTGCTTCCACCCACGGAAGTGCCATAGGAAGACACGGATTAAATAGTATGGCTTGTCCACCAGAAGGCTGTATTATGGTGTACATAATATAAAACTTCGGCCCAGTTCTGCTTGTATTGCAATGGTTGCTATTCCTGAAGTTTCATTTTTCCCTTTTTCCCTTTTTATTTTTTACATCCATGTTTGTGATGAAATAGTATTGTGAATCGCTAGCTCGCATTGCATGCTGGGAAACAGCGTCACTAGAGGAAGTTTTGGCTTCGCTGACACGGTCCTGAAGGGAAGTGGGTTTTAGTGCACTGGAACGGGATGAATGTGTTCAATCAAGCAGTACAAACCTGATTAATTGTCTTAATACTTGACTTGGAATGGCCATATTGTTTAGGATTAGAATTAGATGACAACTTGTTCACAATATTTGCAACGATTCAATTTGACCAGCAGGTGTCAGTAGAGGACGGAATTTCATGTTGACTATTTCCTAATGGAAGTGCTCTCTTTACGTTGGATTTTTCTCATAATTATTTGAAGTGTAGGCCTGTAGTTGATGAGGAATCACGGTGTGCCAACGCTACTCAAACAGCTTCGATGAAAAAAGGGAGTGTGATTTGGGTTTGTGGTACATTATGACAATCTTGGACTTGCAAGACTGAGGCGACGGTTCAATTCCCATCAATGTGTATTATATATGTGTTATTTAGCTCATCTATTCTACATTTTAAATAGATCACATTTGACATCTGATGCACTGAACACTTACTATTGAACATATTTTTAAACTATGGGCTATTTAGTCTTGTTTTAGGATATAATATAATTCATTGCACAAACTGTCAGGCTAAGTATAAGAGCTATAGTCTACTACAATCAGTCGTGCCAAAAAAGAGACATTGTCTTTATTTTTCATTTTTATTTTATTGTGTCAGCATTGAACCATACAAGCATGTAGTGTTGTCCAACAAAAATGCATGGCGAATCAAATCCCAAACAATCTATGAAACAATGAACACGTTTCCATTGCACTTCATTTTATTGAGCACTAGATGACCTCCTCGAGCACTGTGTCATTGAAGCCTCGAGTAATGAACCATTTTTTGAAACAAGTGTCGAAGCTTCAACAAAGCCTCGATCGGCCATCACTACCTACGGCTGCGTGCTCTAACACCATTTCAGAAGTGACTAACTGCAGAGTTGGGAGCGGAGGAGGGATGACCTTCAGGCTGGCTCGACTGCTCCTCCTTGTCAGCCGTGGCGCGTCCAATCAGCAGCCGACATCCAGGACCGCACCTGCAAGGCGTCATCCACTGTCAGACACACACACAGACACAAAGATAGAGGCACCTAGACCCACCCGTGGGTCATAACACTCCGTGTGGATCTTTTCACTCTGGCATTGAAAGGGGGTGCTAGCGCTAGCCGTTTGCTAAGCTATGTACAGACAGCACCACCGCTTGCCGAACCACATAGTCACACCGTTTATATACAACAACTCGTCATCAATATCTCTAAAGTAGAAGTCAAGAACTTTTTTCAAAAACGATAACTAACTCAAACTTTTTTGTGTGTTTATAAAAACAAACTAAAAACAAACTTAAATTGAAGTCATATTTCACTTCGTTTACGTCTGTCAAATGAATATTTGCCCAGGAAAATCTTTTAGTTTTACGCAGCAGCACCTAAATGCACGTCGCGTTCTGTGACGTCACCCCTCTTTCACAGCAGTATGTTGACGCGCGACTCGCGGCGGGAAAGTCCGATATGCCACAGTAGTGAACATGTTTATTGAGACTGGGAAGTAGACACGACAGTTTGACTCAGTTGACTCAAATATCCTGTGGCGATGAGAGTGGTTATGGCTATCTGATAAAGCAAGATTTAATATTGGGAATTTAACAAAATGAAAAGGAACCGACAACGCCACCCTGGGAATTTCATCCAGGGAGTTCTACTAAACACAAAAGTAATAATTAGGCACACAGGTAAGTGCTACGAGGAAGGAGTAGGAGACGTGGTTCAGAATGTTTAAAATATCAAACCAACTTTTATTCAACATTTAAAAATAAAAGGAACAAACAGACCAACACTTAAAACGGAGCTACTGAGCTCCTTATTCTTGGTGTAGAAACTGAGGCTTACCGATGAGGGGGCCAAACGGGGGAGGAACCAAAGAAAACAAGGAACACCCCACTCACACGTGACACACCTGCAAAGAAAGTGAAGTGCAAAAAAAAAGAAGAAAACAACCACAATCCCAGGTCACAGCACGCGAAGGGGCCCACCACCCGGGACACCGCCACAACCAGCAGCTCTCAGTGACTACAAAAGAAAAGATAAACAGTTGGTTACTAAAAGTTCCCTAAAATCTGTCAAATGTACTGAAATAGCAAGAAAAACAAACAAACAATGCAATTACACACACACACGCACACGCATACACGCACACACACCACTGTGGCTGGACCGGCGACTTGATAGTGTAACGTCTGCTGTCTGAGGGTCAGCAGTGGCGACGTAAGCAAACGAAGAAAAACACAACGAGAACGGAAAAACAACAAGTAAAACCAAGGCGGGACGGAAGCAACATGCACCGTCCACCGTCTGTACGGGGCGGCTAGCACAATCAAGTGCGGGCAAAGCGGCAGTGTTCCTGCACTTATCTTATAGGACCGAGTTTTGGGCCACAGGTCTTGATCACCAAGCGTCCTCCAGGTGAGGAGAACAACGAGGAGGCTCTGCGCAGCTTTGTGCTCGCAGGCGGCTGTAGTGTGCCGGTGAGGTGTTCAGGAAGCACTGTAAAAAGAACGGACAGGTGAGGTACTACGTACCTATGCTAATAAGCCATAATAATTTAAATGCTAAAATGTCCGCACCTGATCCTCTTAAAACTCGGGCACACAAAGCGGATGTTCAGTGTCCCATTGACCACAATGGACCACTAAACGAAGCTTTTAAGAAAAATGCGAAATGAAGCCACTGAGAGCTAAAACAACATGCAAACAATGCCACAGTGCAGCTTTTCTCAAACGGGTCAATTTTGAAATCATTTTAATCAACTCTGTCTTCATTGATCAGAAGCTGTTTGCAGATTTGGAATTAAAACATTTTAACTGCAGGAATCATAAAATCGTCTCATCAGTGACGTTTATAGAGCCATTAAAAAATTTAATATGTGCTGAACAGACAAACGGAGGTGTAAGAGGCCTGTGTGACCAGCAGGGGGCAGCAGAGGACCGACAGCCGCAAGTTCCTCCTCAGAGAGGCCTGAGAAGGTTCTGCACCTTCAGCTCCTCCAGGAGGTCCTCAGCAAAGTGTCAGAGTTTGTTGTTTTTTTTTACCTCGGTCGGCAGAGTCAAAGTATTAAACTTGTAGCCAGGGGGCGCTGCAGCTCACTCAACACCTACAAGGTTTGAAAAGGAAATTGAGTGGAATTCATCTGGAATGAAAAGAAAAGCACAACTACAGTAGAAAAACTGAACACAAAGACGCACAAAGTTTGAACTACACAATGATTTTCTTCTTCTGTTGATTCAAATGAATTTGACAGAAATAATATCTGAAAAAATAGAAACCAAATGTTAAATTTCGACATTTAAAAAATGGACAGATTAATTTACACCCAGTAAGATAAGAAGATATTTAGCTCTCAGCCAATTAGAGCTGCTGCTCCTGTGTGTGTGTGTGTGTGTGTGTGTGTGTGTGTGTGTGTGGATGTGGTGGTGTGTGTACCTGAATGTGGGAGTGGGTGTGTTTAAGTACGTCACTGGAAGTAGGCTGCCAATTAGTGCGCCGCAACCGCCCCACGCCAGCGACAAGCCCGGGGGGGGGGGGGGGGGGGCCCGGACACGGCACACCCGCCGCAATGCCGGCCAGGAAGAGGCCCGAAGCAGCAGGCCCCCGGACCGGAGGGCACCCGCCCCACGAGCCAGGGCAAGATGACAGGGAGGCAGATACCCCAAGGAGAAGGGACACCACCCGGGGCGAACAGACAGCAGAGCCCGGCCCCCGAACGGGGGCCCCCCAGGGCAAGCGAGACCAGACTCATCCCCATGACAGGACCCAGCCCCTTCACCCACCAGGAGGATTGGTACCCAAGGCAGGCCCGGGCACCCAGAGGCCCCCCCCCTACGGACCCAGTATGGCGCATCGCCGCAAGTGGCGAGGTCCCCATAGGCCCAGCCGGTCTCGCACCCCAGGGGCACCGGACTGCACAGGGCCCATCCAGAGTGGGAAAGATGCCGGATCCCGCCCCTGCTAGCAGGCCGACCCCACTGTGTGCAAGGGTGTCAGTGTGTGTATATGTGCACTTGCTGGTGTGTTGAACTATGGTGCGTTTAAAATGGAGGGGTGGTAAGGCCCTGGGGCAACCACACTGCTGCTGAGCAGGGCGGCGGCCGCAGTGCACGAACCACCCCCCCAGTTCCAAAGTGTCTATAATGCCATTAAGATTGGAGAGGGTCTTAAGGCCAGAAGGCCGGGCAGCGACCACCCAAGACACAAATCCCCGAAACAGAAGAAAATAAATAAATTATTTAAAAGTTTAGGGAAAAAAAATAAATTAAAAAAAAAAAAAAAAACACCTATTATGTGACCAGGGGGGACTCCCGGTCAGGGCGCCCCCTGAGCGACATCGGGGCCGGGGACACCACAGGGATCCAGGAGCCAAAGGGGGCCCGCCCCTCACCGCACCGCACCACCCGGGCACACAGGAGCGGTAGCCGGCGAACGCGCAGCCCCACCCCAGGCATGCGACCCCACCGCGTACCATCCAGCGCCAGTCCCCAGACACAGGGACGGACCAGCCCTCCCACCAACAAGGGGGCCCCCAGACCAGAGCCAGGGACGCCCCCCCCCCCCCGGAGCACCACCCACCAACCATCAGGCCCAGCCCCCCGCGTGGTAGACATCCCCCGCCGGGGCACCCAACCCCCGACCCCCCACCAACCCGCAAAGCAGCCGAACCCCCCACGCCCAAACCCCCCCCCCCCCCCCCCCCCCAGACCGCACCCGGCCCGCGGAAGCACAACCACCGCTGCCCACATCAACCAGCAGCCTCAGCTATTGATTGATTACTAGTTAGTTATAGGATGAAGCAGACATTCCTACCAAGGAGGTGTGGTCTAACAGTAAGTTCCTATATTGTGCAATGTGCAGGTGTTGTTTTGTTTTCCAGTTTGTGAGGATTGTTTTCTTAGCGATAGATAAGGAGGTGATCAGCATGCGAGATTCTGCCTTATCTGATGTGATATCACTGAGGTCCCCTAAGAGACAAAAAGAAGGAGTGGCTGTGATGTTGTAACCAACCTGTGCTGATAGATCATTGCATACTACGTGCCAGAATTTATTTACTGGTGGGCAATGCCATACAGCGTGTAGGTAATTATCTGGGACATTAACTGTGCAGTGTGAGCAGGTCTGAGAGGCGGTCATGCCCATCTGAAACATCCGCTGTCCAGTGTAGTGGATCCTGTGGAGTACTTTAAAATGTATTAATTGTAGAATAGGTTGTTTTATCAGTGAAAAGGTGTTCAGGCAGATTGTTCTGCAGAAATTAGAGTGAGGCTGGAGAGACAGGTCTCTTTCCCACTTAACAATTGGGATAGAAATTGTGCAATCTGTATTTGTAAGCAACTCACTCCAATAGAACTGCACTCGTCCTTCTCTCACATGACATTGGATCACAATGACCAAACAACACAACAAAGACAATGATGCCACTGTGCTGCCACATCCAGACTCTGTGTAGGTCTGTAGGCCTCTTGGACCTTCATGTGAACCACTGCGTGTTGACTGGAGGTGAAACATGACTGACTGCTGTCCTCCTCCCTGGACAATGCAATCTCACTTTCAATCTCACAGCCACTAAAAAACCTGATTGTGATTGAGAGGTCCTCAGCAGCCAATCACTGTTGGGAGTCCAGCCTTCAAACACTCCTCCTGAATCCACAGTCACATCTGTGAGCATCTGGAACTTTGGCCCCGATCCTCCACACCACACAACTTGGGATGACAGCGCCACCTACCTGTATACTTTCAGCAGCCAGTCCCATGTTCTGACCCGTTTCCACTGTGGCCTGTTGGCTCATCTGGTCCAAAGTCTGGATCATCAGTGTCCAGGTTCATGGAATGAGTCAGTGTGCCGCCGTCCTGTGATGTCATGATAGAGAATCACTCTATTTATACTAATGTGCAGAACCACTGGAGTGTGGAAGCAGACAGTTACCATAATCCAAATGAAAAAGCAACAGCAGAAATGCTTTTTCATTTTAAGAACGTGGCTGCATTATTTGACTCATAAAAAAAATCGTTAATAAATAATCCAAACTGCATTTTCATTTTCTTATTCATGACTGCTCATTCTTGTACTTAATTCAAATGAAGAAAAACACATTTGAGATTTAATTTTCAAAACATGCACCAGCAAAGAGTTACCAAAATTCAATATGAAATGTAAAATTCAAAAATGAAAAAGCAATAGCAGAATGCTTTTTCATTTTAAGAACGAAGCTGCATTATTTGACTCATAATTAAAATCATTAATAAATATTCCTATATGCATTTGCACTTTCTTATTCGTGTCGCACCTTTTATGACACAATCAAAAAGAAAACTGAGGGCATTGCTTTTTAATTTTCGTGGTCCTGCCCTGCACAAGAGTTACCACAACTCGAAAACGAAATCGCAATCTCAAAGTAAGCGCGCGGCGCAGGAAAGTGACGTCAGCAGCTCTCCACCTGTGGCTAATCTAATACCAGTGCCATGATCTGCCACTGCATCTTCACTAGTACTAACTGATGATGGATCACAAATCACATGTGCGAGGCGTAGAACGAGCGGAGCAGTCAGAGGCAACAGAAGAAGAAAGAAAAGCCTCCTTAGCTTAGTTGATCTTCTGTGTTGCCTCCTGGACGGTGCTGGCCTCCTCTGGCTTGGTGCTGGCAACCAGGGGAGCCACAGGAACCACGAGCACAGCTCTGGTCATCTGTGGCGTCGCCTCCACCTGATTAAAATGAGAAAGATGTGATTTTATGCCAATAAACATAGAAAGGAAAACACTAGGCTTTACACGGTCACGATTTTTGTGCCGATCACCGATCAGTGAGTTTAAATAAACCGATCACCGATCACCGATCCGATCACGTTAGGGGCAATAAATACTTGTTTCTGTACACCCCTTGCCTTCTCACGAGCACCGTCTAAAGTTGTTTGCTTTAGCATCCGTTTCAGAGTTTGCTTTTCTTTTTCTTTCTCCGCGCTGCGTTTCTTGAACTCGACATGCTCCTCCGTGTGTATCTTTTCCAAGTGCCTGATTAAATTTGTGATGTTGAAATTTTTTGCCAAAGTTCCCCCGCGAGGTACTGTAGCGTTGCATATATTGCAGATTCAAAGAAACTTTATTGTCCGTCACATAGCGACAGTACTCAAAACAGGAAGAGGCATGAAGACGAAAATGAAGGTTTTTGAATCATGAATCATTAGCTCTCGGTGTTATGCCCCGGCCTAGGGGGAACCGGGACACAACATAAAGGCTCCCCCCCCTTCTCCCAGCTCTCAAATTAGACAAAGGTGCTTCGTCCACAGGATGGTTTTTATTAAACGTCACCATCATTGCACTGGCGTCAGGGAGGGCATGGCCAAAACAACAAACAAAATGGCTCTCTTATGGATCTTACCTATGAAGAAAACAATCAAATAAATGACAGTCAAACTAACCTCCACAACTAAAACACAGGAGAAAAGGGTCACAACACAAATGGCTTCCCTCCCCTACGGGCTACGTGGACACAAAGGGAACTGAAATAGATTACAAAACAGAATTGATGGCTGAACACAGAATGCCGCTGCTGCGGCACATGGCCTCTGGTTGGGAGCTGGGAGAAGGACAAAGAGACCGAGGTGTTGAAGTCCTCCTCCTTAAATATTGGCACCAGCCAATCACCTTTCCGCACCTGGAACAAGCAAAAAAAAGGGAACACAGGATCTACTGCGCCATCTAGTGCCCAAACGGACACACAGCAGACAAAAGGAACTGACAACAATGTAAAGCCAAATCTATACATTTACATAACACTCGGATACAAACAAATAAACATGTCGATGCTGTGAAACTACTTTGGAGGAAATGAGACAGATTAAAAAAGTTTCAACACGACCATGACGTCATTGATCGGTGATTCATGACATGACGCCCGATCATGAACGTTTCAAAAAATGCCAAATATCGGCCGATCCGATACAGCCGATAAGATCGGTGTAAAGCCTAGAAAACACACACAGGTGATGAAGTGGAAATGAATAAGTACAAACCTGCTGCACTGCTGTGACATTGCTGGAGGCAGACTCAGTCATGTGGACAGTTGAACGTGTTGCCCACACCTGCAAATACAAGGACACAAAGTAACGTTTAAAGAACTGCATTTATTGTCCTATCACAAAGATGCACACAATGAAATACACATATCCCAAATACCAACATGTCACTGGTTTGTTTTGGTTTTTGAGGCAACGCGTGCTGATCGACGTCTCAGGCTGGACATCTGGAAGAACATAAAGAAATGAATTCATAAACAAAGTAACACACTAATTAAACTGTACATGTACTGTACATATGTGATCTTGTGTTGATAATAGGGGTAGGGCGATACGGCTAACCCACGATTCGATACTGTGACGATATTTGGCCCACGATAATGACAACATCACGACACACGATATCTTCCGACGGGAAGATGAGAGAGGGAAAAAAATCCTTTCACTGCCCCGATTCTGAAAATCAATAAAAAAATGATGCAGACAAAATAAATAAATAAATAACCGCGTCCCCGAAATATACGGGACAAAGTGAAGTGCGTCCCCCATCAGTTCATTACGGGACAGGCTTTTTTATTTGCAAATATGGGACAATCGCGTATTTTATGGGAGGGTTGGCAACCCTATCTAGACCACAGACGGAAATTAAATGAGGTTTTGTCATTTTCCCTAAAAAACGGGACAAATTGTGTCCCGGGAGAGATTTTGTCTTTCCCGGGACAGGTGGACAGGTGGTGTTTGGAAAAAAATATTGATATTTGCCGTCAGTGTATCGATTATTTATTGCGACAGAAAGCACAACAATATATTGCAATATTGATTTTTTTTTTCACCCACCCCTAGTTGATAAGTGTATGAATAATTGTGTGAATGTTACCGTGGCAGCTGGGGAAACCCTGCCAGATGACTCCACGACGGTCTCCATGTGGTCCAGCAGCACAGCCTCGCTGAACCACACGGGATTGGACGGGATGTCTGTGTGAAATGCAGTCTCAACAGCTGTTGGTACTGTCTATAAAAAAAAGAGGAGAGGAAATCAGAGTCAACTTAGGATAAGTGTTCATTTTTAAAATAAAAAGTTGCACAGTTTGACAAATACACGATTGGGGGGGGAAAAAAAGAGGGATGAACAGGTTACCTCAACCTCCTGTCCAACAAGAGTCCATTCAGGAGCAGGTCCATACACTGGCATGTAGACAGGACCTGTCACAACCACTCTGGGAGACACCCTGGGCGATGATTGGTTGTGGCACAACACCCCTGGCCTAGGTGAAGGGGGTACGAGCTGATGGAGCATGCAGCATGCAGACGCTCCACCAAAATCAGTCCTGAGGTGCACCTAAACAGAAAACAACATGTTAACACATATTTGTCATATCAAATGAAGAGCAAGTAAGGCTGAAGAAGGCAAAACTTACACCATCATAACACCACCATGTACAGCTGACGAAGGGGGAGGTGATCGGCCATATACACAAATGTTAAACCTGGAAGAAGTGTCACATAATCAATTATGTAATCACACAATTCTAAGAAATATCTGTTAGCACAGTGTCACTGAAGAGAAAAAAATACAACAAAAATATGTATTTTACACACCCATGCGTGCAGCAACACGATGATATACTTGACGTAGCGCTGTTTGTAGTTCTGGGTTGACAGTCAGGCGAGGTGGAAAGTCAAGCACAAACACCTACAAAAAACCCCAAAAAAACATAAAAATGCAAAATAAATTCATGAATATTCTTGTTATTGAACTATGGATCATGGAATTACTTGATATTGATAAAACAAAGTGGCGATGACATTCATGTGTTCAAATTTGTTTGTCACAGCAGATAAACAAACCTTGGGCCAGCGGTCCAACACAGTTGCCAGTAGCGCAGCAAAATCCTGGGCGGAGTCTGTTACAAGCCCGTGTTCAAGGTTGTTGCCCGGGGAGAGAACACAAAACCATCCACAAGTGGACAGAGATGTGAGTCTCCCACCACCAGAACAAAAACATAAAGAAACTTGTGGCTTGACAAAATCACGACCCATACCTTCTTGTCTGGTTGCTGGGCCTTAAGAACGAACTTGCACTGTTTTGTCAGTCAGGAGCAAAACGGGCCATCTTCGCACCCAGGTCGCTGACCAGTACCACGCCCTGTGTAAATTGACAAAAAAGAAAAATCTAAATATGTTTTTGTAAGATTTTTTTGGAATACAACATAACAACACAGGCAGAACATGAAATCATGAACGTGGAAGTACTCACGACGTTCAAAGTCCTTCCGAGGTGGAAAAGGTGTCCAATCCCGTTTTTGCTCCAGGCGTCGTTTCATGGCCAGAGAGCGACGGAATGCCTTGGTGTTCGGCATCTGAACAATGAGATGAAAGATTGTGTCATTTTCAATGAAGGACAATGATAACACAAGTTTACAGAAAAAAGTGATGTTTTCTCACACACGACATCAAAACACAGAAAGGTTTCTGTACCTTTGCAGCTGGAGACGATGAGCTTAAATCAATAAAGCAAAAGAAAATGTGTATGTGTACTCTTGGACCCTAACCCTAATGCCATACAAGTCTATGGGGTGAAATTTCAACTTTGTCCTACAGATATGGGGCCACTTGCTTTTTCATCAGGAGCCCCCAAGAAGCACCCACGTCAAATTTGGGGCTTCTAGTACTTGAGGAACCCTGAAACCCTAACCCTAATTTCAGCTAACCCTAACCCTAACCCTAGTTTCAGCCTTATTGTTAACCCTAATTCAAAGTAAGTCTATGGGGTGAATTTTCAACTTTGTCCTAGAGACATGGGGCCACTTGCTTTTTCATCAGGAGCCCCCAAGAAGCGCCCACGCTAGATTTGGGGCTTCTAGCCAATGAGGAAAAATTTGGAGCAGACACGAAAGGGTTACAGCTGAGAAGGCACTTAAGATCCTCAAAGGACTGTTGCCACTCACTAGACCAAACAAATGGTTTCAATGGACTGGTTAATTCTTCTCTCGTGGCCGGCAGCTCCACTGCCTTAGTGCTGGAGATGCCCGCTCAGGGGCGCCGCCAGGAATTTTGGGCCCCCTTCAAAAAAACAAAAACAAATGGGCCTCCTTTGCGCAGCGCTTGTCAAAAGCTTCACATCACTCAAAAAATACAGTATAGTTCAATAATAGTGCTTGAGTCCATCTTGACAGTGTCAATGTATTTTTATTGTGAATTCTCCACAAAGCAAACTCTTAACATTTATGAATGATTCATGAAAAAACACTTGATGTCTCTAGGACAAAGTTGACCTTTGACCCTCATAGACTTGTCATTAGGGTTTAGCGATAAGGCTGGAATTAGAGTGAGGGTTTTGGGGTTCCTCATGGGCTAGAAGCCCCAAATTTGGCGTGGGTGTGTCCAGGAGGATCCTGATGAACCTGAAAGTGGCTCCATGTCCCTAGGACAAAGTTGACCTTTGACCCTCATAGACTTGTATTGCATTAGGGTTATCGATAAGCGATACAAACCTGGTGAGTTTAAGACTTAGTGACTCTACGTACATGAATATATGGGGTACCCCGTCCTTACCTTGTTCCAACCTTCCCTCCACAAACCTGGCTGTCCAGTGCCGAAGTCAAAGTGAGAGAGAGAACAAAGAAGGAGGAGGGCCTGTGACGCCGCTGCTGATTGGCTCGTTGGTCGGTTGAATGAGCCAATTCTAGAGCTCCCCTCGGTGTCCACACACTGCAAAATATATCTAAGAAATAAACACTTAAATTGAGAAAGAACAGGCTAGAAACAAGTCAAATTATCTGCCAATGCAGTAAGATATTTAGACTTGGTAAGATTTCTTAAAATAAGACGATATATCTAGGCATTTGAAGAATGGAAAAACTCTTGAAATAAACAGTAAAGCACTCATTCCAAGGACTGTACTAAGTCAAATAAACTTGATACTAGCTTCTCAATTCTTTTTTCACGTTTGCTTCTTTCTTAATTTGAATGAAAAGATCTTAAAACCAGACCTACTAACAGTGCAATTCTTCTTAATTTAAGTGTTCACAATATTAGCTTTTTTTTCTCAAAATGAGACAAAGCATCCACCCCCCCTACGCCCATTCCCCCCCCCCAAAAAATAATTGGATTTAGGAAATTAATATAACACTTGCGTCAAACAAAGAATAACTAACTGTACATATCATGTCTACAGGAAGGAGCTGGTACATTAAGTGAGAATATTCATGAATATTAAGAGAAGATATATTCAAGGTTGTCCTGAGGTCAACTGTACCAACCATTGCCAGAGCTTATGGAGCAATTTGATGTTATTGTACAGTAAAAATGGAATATTGGAGCTGTTGGAAAAAAAATAAAGAAATAAAGAAAAAAAAAAAGCCAACTTTAAGGCTTAATATCTCCAAAATGATACTGTACATATGCTTGATAATGACTGAGGATATAGTCAGGGTGTTCCTCAGGTCAACTGTACCAACCACTGACAGAAATTATGGAGCAAAGCAATGTTACTGTACAGTAAAAAATTGAGTACTGGGCCCTTTTTGCCTGTTTGAAAAACTAAAAAAAAAAGGAAAACAACAACTTTGAGGCTTAATATCTCCAAAATGGTACATTAAATATGCCTTATAATGATTGAAGATATATTCAAGGTTGTCCTGAGGTCAACTGTACCAACCATTGACAGAGCTTATGGAGCAATTTGATGTTATTGTACAGTAAAAATGGAATATTGGAGCTGTCGCAAAACAAAACAAAAAGCCAACTTTAAGGCTTATTATCTCCAAAATGATACAGTAATCAATCACATTTAGAAATCAAATGTTTCTAAATGTCAAGTCAGTAATGCCAAGTCAGTGCTTGATGTGTCATCAGCAGGCGTCGGCGTCAGGAATGGGGCATCGGCGGGTTTCGGGCGGAATCGCCAGGCGTTGGGAAGCGTTGGCGGGTGTCGGGGGCTCGTGGCCAGGTGGCGGACGTCACAGCAGGCAGTGGCCAGGTGGGCTCAGTCCCGCAAACGCTGCTTACAGCTTTAATTTTGTATTGCTTTGATAACATTGTTTAAGTTGAGTTTAAATTTACACTATTTTTTTTTCTTATCTGCTAATTGTTGAGTGAGATTCTCCAAAGGAACTCCAGTATAAATGTGGACTTTACATTCTAGTCCCATGTGAAGAAAAACCCAAAAGTGAACGTTTTTGTGCCTCACCCTTTCTAACTGGGACATTTGCAAGGGAACGCAGACTGGTTATGCATATTGAATATTCCTGCCTTTAGTGAGAGATCGGTGAGAAACAAGTTTTTGTGTCGTCCTGATAAAAGAAAAATGTTTCTGCTGTTACCTCAGAAATTGCCCGTTATTATTGTGGCTCAGGATTTTGTAGGTAGATTCTTTTTATTTTTCATAAGGAACAGGATAACAGTAATGCCCTGGCATTGGCAATAAGCTTTAATTTTGTATTTGCATTTTTTTAACTTTAGATTTACATTAAAAATGTTTCTGTGTAAAGTGCTGATGTTAAGTGTTTGCACGATAAATGTTATGGTGCTTTCGTTTATATGGCAGAACATTTAAATTAAAGTGTATGAAAGACTTCTTTTAAATTCATTATTGGCTTTTGCGTATACAACGTGATTAATCGTGATTGATGAGGTAAATCATGCGATTAATTGCGATTAAAATTTTTAATCGTTGCTGTAGTGCCGCATCTGGGCCTAATCTTCTTTTCACAGGACAATAGGAATTTATTGCAGCACGGCCTTCCGATGAACCACGTTGGGAGGACGCAGAGGTGGTACCCGATTGGCTGTGATGCGACTCTTCTGATGATCAGATCTCATTTGGGGTCAGGAGAGACCGTAAAATACCCACTTTAGGAAAACACTTTCCCCACAAATCACAGGGGGGAGTCAGTCCAAGGGGACCTGGCGCCAGGAACGAGGGGTCCTGCTTGGAACTATCCCCAAAGTTTACGACTCTTATCTGCTCCAGGACATTCCTCAGCTTTGAACAACAACACCAGATGTTCATGAAGGACTCACATTTGCAAAATGTTAAAATGTTAAAAACTGTATTTTCTTCTCCACAGGGACACTTCAAACTCACGTATTCACAATTGTTGTCAAAATTAAAGCACAAATGGACTTTGAATGGTTTCCCTAGCTCAAGGTTTGGCCAACCCAGGATTCCATCCTGAAGGAGATGTACAATGGAACTTCAGGTGGAGCCACAGTGCCTTCAAGAGGCAGGAATAGGAAGTGCCTCTGGGGGGTTGATGTAGACTTGGACAAACGTTTCATCAGTTTATCTCCCTCTGCGTTACACAGTTAATTCTTTCCTTCCCACATTTCTCTGACATGCCCCATGCTACACTCTAACAACTTTCACTCTCATTAGGGTTACAACTATGGCACACTCGTGTCTTAGCTATCTCTAGCATTACACACATATACATATGCACATATATATATGTATACATATGCACATATATATATATATATATATATGCACATATATATATATATATACATATATAATATAGATACATACACTCATATACGTTGGTAATCTGTGTTTCATATGTCTATAGTTATGTCGGCAAAAATAAAATAAAGATTTGTTTATGCCTTTGTTACCCTGTTTCATTAAAATCTCATTTTCAGGTATGTGTGTTTAGATTAGGTTTATACATATGTTGATATATTTGGTACTTTATAATTAAGACGGTTCAATGTGCTTGTAAAGATAATGTCGTTTCTATCTGCTTAGTTATTTCGTTTTCGTTCTTCCCTTCTTCTTAAGGTTGTCCCAGTTCAAAAAAAAGGGGCTATGTGATTGTGTTTATTCATCCTGTGCTTGTTTCAGTCATTGTCGGTTTTATTGGTTTATTGATTTATCAGCAACGAAACCTACACTACATACATGCTCATCATACGCAACTGGTATAGGCGGACCTACCAGTTTTAGGGTCTGAACAGCCTCTTCATTGGCTCTCGGAGAGCGGGATACCACCCCCGTCCCGAAACTTTAAGCTAGTGAATTTCACTTTGCCGTTCAGAAATTTCTCATCCCTCGTTTTGTGAAGGCCTTGTTTTCGTTTGTTTTCCCTCTCGTACTTAGTTTGTTTTTGTCGTAATTGTTCATTTTTGTTTAAATCATTTTTGCGTCGGCATTAAGCCAACTCTTTGCTCAATTTAAGCGGCAGCTGACAGCCCTGAGACTCGCTCCGAGACCGCTACTTTCATTTTAATTTTTACCTTTTTCAATTTTTCCTTCCACGATCTCGAGACCGATTTTTGTCATTTTTCCTTTTTCTGTTTTTAATTGGCTCAACGTCGCGCCTTTGAAGTAACCGAGTAGTTTGTTTGATCACCGCACTTATCTCGGATTACGCAAAGAAGAGCGCACGTCGATGTTGAACTGCCAGTGCAGACATCTCCCAGACAACAGCAGAGCGGGCTTCCAGCGTCTGAGCTTGGTGCGTCCATCTGAGCTCCCTGCGCGCTGCCGGACCCGAACGGCCCGGTACGATCTCCCAGGACCACCTTGGAGGACCATCAAGCATCGATCTCCCAATCACCTGCGGGCCGACGCTCATCCAACGTAAGCCTCGTCACTCGCTTTTGTTCTGAAGTCTGGTATGCATCATAATAAATTTAGTCTTAAATTCTAAAGCCCGTAAACAGTCTGGTTGGCTGTTCCAACAGCCGATAGGTCATAATTTTTCTTTCCCTTTTATTTTGCCACTTTAGGTCTCAGTTTAGGGTCCGTTTCCAGTCACACACGCACCCACATGCCCACACAACACACACGCACAACACACATAGATACCTTTCGTTGCTGGTGGTGTTTTGTGGTCATTTTGTGTCATACTGCCTCGTTTAAACTGTTTGGTGTTTGTTGAAATAAATGCATATTGAGCCTGACGTCGTTGTTTGACTGGGTTATTAAAGTGTAGTTCAAATCCCTGCGTACCGGCCAAGAACTCACCATTAAGGTGAAACGGTACTGAGACTGATTCTAGTGTTTCTTGCTCACACTAACAACCAAGAGCAGATGGTGCTCCGTAAATTTTCATATCAAATATTCTTTCCTCTGTTCCGAGTCGGTCCGTCCGTGGGAGCAGGGACGGCGTCACGCGTCCTCCCTGTCCCCTCGGAGTCCCTCTAGCGGTCAGACTAAGAATTGCATGTAAAATCCATGTTTATATATTTGGCATTCCGTTTCATTCCTTAGGGAGTTTGATCGTTCAAATTAAACAATCCTCCTCCCTCCACTACATTGCCCAGCCCCAGTAAAAACATTTTTCTGGTGCCAGCATTTCGTGAGGCAGAAGTTGATTCATACTACAAGAGACATGTGGCCTGTCCTTCTCCAATGCAAGCGGGTGGGAAAAGCACAGGAGTTGGTGTCTGCTCTTTTCTTAGAAGACAGCCTGCAATCTGATGTTGGAAAGGAAGCAATTTTTCCTGCTTATGAGCTTGTTCCTGAGCCCTACCAGCAAAAATTTAGGAACCATAGAAAATCTAGTGGTCAAACCTTTGTCGAGTTTGCATGGGAGAAAAGCAACCTCTTTGATAAATGGTGTGCAGCTAATGATGTCAAAAATGACTTTGAGTCACTCCGTGAGCTCGTTCTTTTAGAAGATTTTAAAGACTCTTTGCCAGAGAAGGTGGTAATGTTCTTGAATGAACAGAAAGTGTCGTCATTGTCCAAGGCTGCTGTCCTCGCAGATGAGTTTGTGTTGACCCACAAAAATGTCATCTCATCTTCCCCCCCGATCGGACAGGCCTTCTGCTTCTCGTCCCACAAGAGCCGAGTCTAGCCACCGCCCCCTTGAAAAGGCTAGAGGGAAGGGACTTCTGGTTTGGCCATAAAGCGGTAGACTGCGCGACACCAGGGCTCTCGACCGTCTAGGGTAAAACCTCCCCGAAAACTTGAATAACTATTGTCAGATATCATATTAACTACAAAGTGATCAGGGGAACGTTGGAATGGGAAGGAAAACTCCATTCAACCAAAACAGAAACACGGTAACAGACAATATGGCGGAACTACCAGCTAGCTCATAAACAGAGGGAGATGGCGAAACGAACTCCTCGTGACTAACGACGCGGAAAAGGGCTCGGACATAAAAATTATTAGCAAGGAGATACGGGATTTAAAAACGGAATCAAAAGAAGTCCTTCGCACGTTTGGAGAAACACTGAGGAACGACGTGGAAAAAGACTTGGACGACTTCAAACACGAAATAAATCAACAACTTGCGAAAGTCGTCACCGAACAGGAGCTCCAGACCGGCAAGATCAACGAGGCTGAGTCGCGGATTGAAAAGCTAGAACGTTGGGCACAGGAAGCTAATGACGCTCTGGTCATATCATTGAGAGAACAAAAAGCTCTTCAGGACAAGTTAACTGACCTGGAGTCCAGGCCGAGGAGAAACAACCTACGTATCTATGGAGTCACTGAAGGAGAGGAGGGAGAATCTGTGGCCAAGTTTGTGGAAGACCTGCTGAAAAGCGAACTGCACCTGCCAGCAGATTTTAATTTCCAAATTCAGAGAGCACACCGCTCATTTGCACAGAAACCAGCGGACGGTGCCCAACCGAGACCCATCATTGTTAACTTTCTGGAATTTACTACCAAAGAGAGGGTCCTGAGAGAGCTATGGACAAAGAAAATAGAACTGGGGAATAAAGTACCGTCATTCCATCACGATTACGCGACAGAGATGGTCCAAACGAGAAAGGAGTACAACACTGCTAAAAGAATCCTGAAGGAGAAGGGCATCCGCTTCCAGACGCCATTCACCAAGATGAGGACCCACTGGGATACGGGAACTCGAACCTACAACAGCGCAGAGGAGGTAAAGGAGGAATTGGCGAGACGCGGCCTGGCGGAGAAGACGGCGGTGGCGACGGGTGCGGAGGGGCCTGCGGCACTCGGTGCCCCGCACTGCGATGGAGTGGCAGTGCAAGGAGGGATCCTGGAGGGGCTACGCATCAGCAGCGACACGAGCCAGAGAAAAGCTACAAGAGTTTCAAAGATTCTTTGATTAAATTCAGAGAATACAGGGAAGAAAGCTGGTAGGGATGATCTAGTATGACGGGTGTTTTTAGTTGACAAATTATTAAAATTGAATTCCCATGTTAATAGAAAAGAGACTGTGGGAAGTCCGGGTCGCTCCTTTTTTTCTAACGTTGGACTCATTTAGAACGACTAAAATACTCATTGCAGGTTCAAGTGTCATTTCTAAGTTAGGTTAGATTTTTGACTGCCTTCACGCGGGCCGGACAGAGACACGCCGTAGTTTGGCCATGCCTGATCTACAGGAAACACATCTCTCTCAACAAGAGCACGACACACTGAAAAGATTTGGATATAGAAATGTTTTTTTTAGCTTGTTCAGGAAAGGCCCAAAGAGAGGTGTCACAATATTAATCTCTAATTCTATCAGTTTTGAAGTTGTTAAAAAAATAAATGACAAAGAAGGGAGATATGTGATAGTCAAAGGGAAATTGGATGATAACTCAGTTACTTTGGTCCAAGGTTGGACAAGTGCTTTTTGAAATCACTGTTTGAGATCATAGCTGTGGAAAGTGAAGGAATCCTAATATGTGCAGGGGATTTCAACATGATTTAAAAGCTAAACTCGACACAACTAATGGCAACAGAAGTCAGACCCGCCTGTCAAAACTTGTCAACGTCTCTCTAGCCGAACTAGGGATGTTTGATGTTTGGAGGGACCTCCACCCGTTACAGAGGACTATTTTTTTTATTAACATTACAGACAGATACAGAATAGAGGAATGTAAAATAGGAATGACTGACTTGTACTGACACAGTATTAATTACCTTATTATTTGTCTAAATAAGAGGAAGAAAAACACACTTTGGAGATTAAATGTGTGTATGCTAAATAATCCAAAAACACTGGAGGAGGTTAAGAAAGAGATTAAATGCGCTATGGAGAAGAACATAGATAGTCCAGTAGACACTACCATACTGTGGGACACAATTAAAGCTGTGATGAGAGGGAGGTTAATAGCGAGGGCAGCCTATCAAAAAAAGACTAGATGTGGCGAGGGGGAGGGTCTGGTGGAGGTGGAGACAATTCTGAGTGGGTATAAAGGTGGGTATAAAGGAAAATTGGGGGGGGGGGGCGGTTGCCTGACAACACCACCTGGGGAGTTGCACCCCAGGAAATAAACTATAATAAAATTCCACGGGCTACACAGGTTCGTTACGCTTTGAAATTTAAGAGGACGAGACGGACTTCCAATGAAACAGCTTTATTTGACAACAATTTAAAATAGACCAGGTTTAGCTGCCTGAGTGTCAAGGAAATAAGTACCATACCAAAAAGACTGTTCAACATTAGAAAATAAGGTGAACAGGGCCAAAGAAACCAAAGAAAACTCAAAAAAGGGAATAAACAAAGCTAAGGGAATCACTACAAACCAAAATTCACGCTACGCCAACTCCTGTCCTAAAGAAAAGAGAACAAAATTAACATACTAATACCTTGAGACACCCAGGCAAGCGTTAAACAGTTAGAACGAAAGGAAAACTTTTATTTATTCTTCGCGCGCACACACACACACACACACACACACACACACACACACACACACACACACACACACACACACACACACACACACACACACACACACACACACACACACACACACACAGGACCAAAACCCAAAACAAAAAGGTAACGATCACTGGGGAACAAGATATTAATGAACTAAAAAAGGAAATCAAACTATAACAAAATCGCTACTCAATAGTACTCAAAAGTTTCACCAAAATTTCACAACAAAACAAAGAAAAGAAAACCAACCAAAGAAAGTGGTTACGCTAACAAAAGAAACAGACAAACTGAATTGTCTAAACCAAATAAACCAAAATCAAAGGAAAAGTGTCCGCGTTGTGGTGGTGACACCGCTGTTACCCGGCTAGACTGGTGCGGCAATTGATTGCGAGGACATCGCCGCCGCAACAGTAACAGAGGGGAATGGAGAAAACAGAGGAAGACGGAGCGACTGCACCCAGGCAGGGGGTTGAGACCAGCGTCCTTCCAGTACCCGTCTCGGCGCACCGGTGTTCAACTGCAAGGCAGCCTCCCCGCCGAGCGCAAAAAAATAAATAAATAAATAAAAGCTGTGCTTTTATTTACAAAGTTAAAATTCTACTAACTTATAAAAAATGTGAACGAAAAGGTAGAAATATAAATACGAAGGAATACGTATTTGTTCAGGGCTGCGCAAAGCCGGAGCCCTGCATTTGCTGCGCTACCCTTTTTGAAAAGGTCTCCGTTGCGCGTTATTTTAATATGTCCATCTCTTTTAGAAGAGAAAGCATCGCCCCGGTCTCATCCTCTCTCCAAATGTCACCATTCTTATTCGCGTTTGCTGGTTGTTTCGCGCCGAAGGCAATAATTCAAATTTTTTCATCGCGATTAACGCACACGGTGCTTTTTGAACCTTTGGCCGCTCCGTAGATTGTGGAAACGGGAAATGAATTGACTCACAGCACACAGTCACACGCTTGCAGCCGGCTTGTAAGCACAACAAAAAAAAGAAAAAGACACTGAGCGTAGATGAGCACTAGGAAGGACTAACATGGATAAGGCGTCAATTGTAAATGGAAAGTTCCACTTCAAAACCCTGCCAGATGGCAGTCTTGACAGGACAAAAGTGATATGCATTTACTGTAAAGCTGTATTTAGTTTCCACCGGAGTAGGAGCAGACTTACGTTTCACTTGTCTGCGAAGCATACAGCTGACGCGGAGAGCCCTCCGCCCCCTTCTGAGGTAAAGCAAACCACGTTGGATGGTGTGGCACGGAGACCACTGGCCGCGTCCACCACACGCCAACTTTCAACAGCGGGGGCTAAATGGGTGTGGCTACGGCTTGCAGGCCAATTAATGTGGTGGAGGACGAGGGTCTGCGCGATATCATATATATTATACTGACTATGGATGAATATGACACTGACTGGATGATTATGGCACTGACTGTGGATTACTATGGATGCTGAACAGCTGTTATAGGCTATACTGCCTAACTGCACTATATCAGTTGAGTCCTGTACTGTATTGCACTGCCCCCTGTTTAATGTACACTTTATTTATTATTTTGATTTAATTTAATTGATTTTGTGCATCACAGTTTGATGCAATGCATAAGTGTCATCCTTTTGTCTTAATGGCTGCTGAAAAAAGGGGATGAATAGTTCAAGTTGGAGTTGAAAAGTAAAATAGAGAAATTTTGGTAGTACTAGTAATCATTACTATGTAATGTTACAGTTATGCCCATCTGTTATCTTTGTTGGGCTTGAGTTTATGATTATTTTTTTTACCCTGTGCATCTTTTGTTTTGTTAGTAGTACTTGTCATTGCTCCAACACGAATAAACATGCTGCATCCCACTAGATGGCGCATTTGCCTTATTTACAAGCACCACGGTCATCGGAGCTGATTGCTGACACTCTCAGCAGCGTGCGTCTACTAAGGTCTACTAAGATTCCACAATCTATTACACCTCGTGAGCAAAACAGGCTACAGGTAAAATTAAACATCTTCAGTTGAGCAACTCAGGCAAGTTAAACTGATTTAAAAACAAACAAACACTATAATACTAGGAAAAGAATCCTCTATATGTCAATAAATACAACAGATTGAGTATTCATAAAAAAAAAATATGCTTACTTTAAATAAGAAAATCCAACAAACCAACAAGTGCAACACTAAAAAGCAAACCAACAATCAAAATAATGCTTAATTGCCTTAGTTTCATCCCACACTTATCAGCTTAGCTCCTAAGAATAACACACATTATTCACCTGGACAGAAGGAGGTTCTGAGGAACGTGTTGGTCCTGGAGCTTCCTGGTCAGGATGTTCGGGAGATCCCTCTGGCTCAATGTCTGGAGCGCCAACATATTTTAGAATTGCTCCTGCAGAGACAAAGCTCATTAGATCATCAAGCAAAACAGATCAGAAGCGCATTTTCCTATTTTATTATTACAGTGATGTTGCAGTAATATAGGAAAATTAAAAATTCATTTGTTTTTAAATTAAACATTATGGTTGCAGTGTCCCTTTAAAGCTTTTACCCAATTACAAAACTGTCATTTTTAAGAGTTTTTGGCATTACTTTACACACTGTACTAGTTAAAGTAATAAAAACTAAGATAAATGACCCACTGCCACAACAGTCTAAAATAGTCAACACCATGCCAAATAAAGTATTTCCATAAAATATTTCTTTGAATTATAAAACAGTAGCACATTTCTAATGAAGGGCCTACAAAATACAAACTAAGCTGAGTAAATTCATCCTAAGTTAAGGCTAAAATAACATTAAGAGTCAAATATGTGAGAGACAACTTCCACTGAACAATAAATAACAGGGGACTGACTACAACAGCAACTCCAACATGCCCTCCCTCCCGCCCTCCCTGTTAGAATGTGAATAAACGGGTGTGGAGTCAATCAGTCATTCCCATGGCAGGATAGGCCAACATGGCAGGATATGGTCAACTTTCATAAAACAAACAAAAACGCTGATTCATGACAAACAAATATTAGCCAGCCAGCTAACATTTATCCGACGCTAGCTAGCTAGCTGGCTAACAGGACAAATAAACAAACTTGGGGGGGGGGACAACAGCGTTTCACCTCCACCTCTCCAGCCCACATCACAAACAAATAACTTACCTTTCCCCTTTGCAAGTTTTTCTTGATCAGTTTTCTTTTCCTTCCGTTTGTCCGCACCGCTGGGATAACTCCTTTTTGATGCCATTATGGTGTCTGTTTGTTTTTAATCCTCTTGCTAACGGGAACGAATGGTAGCTGTCAATCATTCACGTCATACCTGTGCGTCGCCGGCCCGCAACGTCACAACCTGCGTGACAGTGCGGCAAGCCCCCAGAGTCCAAGATGGCCTCCCATTCCTTTCAATGAAGTTGCTCACCCACCGCATGACTCCCAAAAACGTTTTGACTTCCGCATTGATGGGATAATAGAGCATGCGCAGTTGTGTCAGTGTGGAGACCGTCACTGACAGTCGTGCGCGCTCACGGACCGTACAAAATTCAACATGGAAATCAATGTATTTTTTACGGAATAACTGACGATTGTTGTTTGGAAATTTTAGAAATAATAATGATTATTATTATTATTATTATTATTATTATTATTATTATTATTATTATATTAATAAAATAGTATTATTATAATAATATACTATTATTTGTGTATTAAACAAGTGAGCAATGTGCCACTGAATAATAAATGATAATTCTTCGAAGCAACTCTCTTTGGAAAGCAGACAAAGTAATGAAATGATTGGTCTATTTATTTCATCAGAACTAAAAAAAATTTAAAATAAAAACTCAACGATCTTGAAAGTTCCTCCCTGAAAGTTCCTCCCTTTCTCTTGCACTTGTCGATGTGTGTAGCAAACACAAATTTGCAAATATTTTGTCGTCCTCGTGGAATTAAACAGCACACCATGTTAATTTATCAGCGAGTGCTCTCTCTTTTCATGCAATTCATCACGCTTAACATGTAATGCTGAATCATGAAAGCTATGGAGCAAAAAATAATAATTACATAAACCACGAGTGAAATAAAATGTGTCATTCATTCAATAAAGATTTCATTCATTCATCTTCTATACCCGCTTATTCCTATTCAGGGTCACGGGGGTCTGCTGGAGCCTATCCCAGCTGTCTTAGGGCGAAGGCAGGGTGACACCCTGGACAAGTCGCCAGTTCATCGCAGGGCCACATAGAGACAAACAACCATTCACACTCACATGCACACCTACGGACAATTTAGAATGTTCAATTGACCTCACGTGCATGTTTTTGGAGTGTGGGAGGAAGCCCGAGAACCCGGAGAGAACCCACGCAGACACAGGGAAAACATGGACACTCCACACAGAAAGGTCCCAGGTCCAGGCCCCGGAATCGAACCCACGACCTTCTTGCTGTGAGGCGGCAGCGCTAACCACTGCACCACCGACTATTTTATTGCTTAGTTGAAAATGCCATTTTATTTCATTTAACAAAGCATATCATTATTTCAAGATGCATTTAATTGTTTTGTGGTCCTGTGTTTTAGTGCTTCATAATTGTATTCTGTTGTCAAATTTGCCCATCAAAGTCAGATTAGTAATCCTGTACATCAGTTTAAGGAAAACCAATTCTAGGTAATGGATTGCAGATCTTGTAGTCACCTGTTACAATGGAAAGAAATGTATACATAATAAGTACGTCTGTGTGCCCGATATTTTAGCTAACACTAAACTTTCTGCACAACTGTCTGCATTGTGCTTTTTCTTCGGCCACAGAGAACAGAAACGTCTGTAGTTCTTTGTTCACCCATGGTACAGTTTCATAAGCTTTTCAGTTCTTAATACGTGTTAATGTAAAAATCCACACGTGAGGCATTTAAAAATGGCGGTTTTGGTCTTTCGTGAAAGACTGCCTTTGGCCAATCAGTGTCCTGAACGTTGCTACGTCACCCTTATGGTCTCAGCTCTGCTCGCTTCAAAACCCCAACGAGGCAGGTACCAAAATCCTAACCCCTGGGAACGTGACAATTGTTTTTTTCAATTGAAGTTTTCGTTATTTTGTTCGTTTTCGTTAACTATTATAACCGTGGTCAGGACCTCCAGTCAGAAGATCCACTGGAGGACATTTAGAGCAAACAGTCAGACAACAGCAGCTGAAAAATGGAGTTTGGATGCTTTCAGCTTCAAGTCGTGGACAGAAAATGATGCTCACACTGTCACACTGATGTTTTCTTCTCCAACCTTCTCTCAGCTCCAGAGGTTGGTGGTCTGCAGGAGCTTCTACAGCAGCAGAAGATCAGTCTGGAGAGGAGATGTGAACGTGTGACTGAAGGTGAAGAAGCAGGAAGTCAAACTCTCCTCAACAGCATCTACACTGAGCTCTACATCACTGAGGGACTGAGTGAGGAGGTCAACAGAGAGCATGAGGTCAAACAGCTGGAGACCAAGAAGACCAAGGAGATCCTTCACGACCGTCCAATCAGGTGCAGCCAGATCTTTGAAGCCTCACCTGAGCAGCAGGGACTCAGGGAGTCAGAGTGGTGCTGACCAGGTCTCTGGGCTGGACTGGGAAGCCTTGGGGTCCCACTGGAGGAGCTGGAGGAGGTGACTGGGTCCAGGGAAGTCTGGGGGTCTCTGCTGAGGCTGCTGCCCCCGAGACCTGACTCCGGATACGGCAGTAGAAGATGAATGGATGGATGGATGGATGGATGGATGGATGGATGCCAGGTGATAGAACATTTAAAAAAAACAGACTCTGCATTATAACTTCTATTACACTCTAAAAAACTCACTCCAATATAACTGCACTCGTCCTTCTCTCACATTACATTGGATCACAATGACCAAACAACACAACAAAGACAATGATCCAACTGTACTGCCACGTCCAGACTCAGTGCAGGTCTGTAGGCCTCTTGGACCTTCATGTGAACCACTGGGTGTTGACTGGAGGTGAAACATGACTGACTGCTGTCCTCCTCCCTGGACAATGCAATCTCACTTTCAATCTCACAGCCACTAAAAAACCTGATTGTGATTGAGAGGTCCTCAGCAGCCAATCACTGTTGGGAGTCCAGCCTTCAAACACTCCTCCTGAATCCACAGTCACATCTGTGAGCATCTGGAACTTTGGCCCCGATCCTCCACACCACACAACTTGGGATGACAGCGCCACCTACCTGTATACTTTCAGCAGCCAGTCCCATGTTCTGACCCGTTTCCACTGTGGCCTGTTGGCTCATCTGGTCCAAAGTCTGGATCATCAGTGTCCAGGTTCATGGAATGAGTCAGTGTGCCGCCGTCCTGTGATGTCATGATAGAGAATCACTCTATTTATACTAATGTGCAGAACCACTGGAGTGTGGAAGCAGACAGTTACCATAATCCAAATGAAAAAGCAACAGCAGAAATGCTTTTTTATTTTAAGAACGTGGCTGCATTATTTGACTCATAAATAAAATCACCAATAAGTCCATTATGGTCCGAGTATGTTTTGGTCATTGGATTGAAAAACCAAAAACGGACGCTAATTTGTTTTTTGTTTTACAATGAAAAAAAACCAAATATGAAATATGAGACATTTTTCCTTTTAACTGTGTGATATTAAATACAAGAACATTTGAAAATGGCTTGATTATATTTTTATAGTTTGAAGAACAAAAAATAAAATCACTAAAACACAAAGACAAAAAACAGTGCGTTTTACCCTGGTCTTTGGAGGGAGGTACGAGATCAGCAAGTTAGAGGCTCGTGTTGACTCAGGCAGAGTGCTGCAGATTTGCTCACTGGTTGTAGGAGAAAAGCTAATTGTTCATTGGAAATGTCTCTGGAACCCTACTCGGAAATCATTTTTCACATGGCAAGACAAGGCAAGGCATCCTCACAAGTTTCTGAGCGGACATTGCTGGAAAGTGGCAGGACAAGAGGTTCCTCTGCAAGAAATGTGAGAAGAGTTTGTGCTGAACATGGATGGCCTAAATGTGAAGGGGCTCCCCGATACACAGCTGGAGATCGAAGTGGCAAAAGCAATAACTGAGGTGTTGTAACAACTCCACTGGCAGATTAAACACGCTTCACAATGCTTCTGTGCTACGACTGAAAACCCTCTAGTGAACCAAAATTGATTAATTAATTCCAACATCCCCCCTTTTGACACATGGTCTAAACTGTGCGTCAATTTAGCGAAATGTGAAAATAAATGTTTTGGCAGACACGGGTTACCGTTTGGTCCCACCCAAATGTCAGTAACGTGGTCCCAGCATGCGCCGGCGGAGCGCCAAGCGGCCTTCTCCTTCGCTGTGGCGAGGGACTGCATTTCAGCCAGTGATGCATCAGCCTCCTCAAATGAGGCTGTCATCATCGGGGCTGACGAGGGTGCAGGCTGCCTCGCAGCGGACTTTGCTGCCGCGTCAGCTCCGTTGCCCTGGGAAACAGGGTCACGAAGGTTAGTGTGAGCAGAACATTTACACACTGCTATTTGGGAGGGCAAAAGTATGGCTCGCAAGAGGTCAGCAATAAGCACATGATTTAACACCGGCTTCCCGTCTGACTTGAGGAAGTCCCTGCATTTCCACAGTGCCCCAAAGTCATGAACGACACCAAACGCATAACGGGAGTCTGTGTAGATTGTGACAGACTTGCCCTCTGCAAATTTACACGCTTCAGTTAGCGCAACCAGCTCTGCCCCTTGTGCTGAGAGGTGACATGGAAGGGAGTCAGAGCAGATGACCTCCGAGTCGGAGACAACTGCGTAACCAACTCTGTTGGCGCCTTTGTCGTCCCGGAATGCTGAACCATCTGCGTAGAAAACAAAATCAGCATTAGCAAGGGGTTCGTCAGGTCAGGTCAGGTCGGGGGGAGAAAATTGTGTCTAGCTCTGCTATGCAGTCGTGTGTGGGTTGGGCACGTTCGGTGCCCTGGCGTGGACAGCAGCGTTAACTGCTCTCAAATGTTGAACAAACCTCCAGTCATCACGTTGAGGAGGAACTCTGGCCTTTTTTACAGGGAACATGGGCGTGCGCACTGGCGAGTCGGGGCATGGGACAATGACACCTGCTTCGAGAAGAGAATCAGAAACAGGAGTGATCCCTTCAACAGCTTCTGGCTTCAGAGGATATTGCGGCTGGTTGGGCCGAATATCACTTTTGGGTGTGATCTTCACCGGTTCGGCACCTTTGATCAGTCCCACATCGTATTTGTGAGCAGCCCACAGTGAGGAGGGAACCTCACTCAGTTCCTCGGGCAGCTGCGATGTGTCAGTGAAACATGCAAAACTCGTGTTGTGGCGCTCGCTGTCACGTGTCTCTGTCAGGTGCAGACAGCGAAGAGCCTGTGTTTCCAGTGGAAAATCAGTCTTATGCACATTCAGGGTGGGGGAGTAAAAATGTCCCCGCTCCTTTCGGTGCCAGTCTTTGGTCGACAGGCATTTCGTCAAAAACGGACCTAGGTCCTTCCACTCATCGCCTGGACTCTTGGAAAGTGAAATGTGTGGGGTAGACCCACGGACAGAAAAAAAAGAAATGCACTCTGCTCTGGTGTGAGTGAAACAGAGGCAACGCATCGTTGGGGGCCCCAAAACAACGTAGAAACAAAGAGGTCATCATTCACGCTTGGAAAAAAAACAAAAACTGACTCTCAAACACACTGTTTCTTTCACGAGTTGCACTGGCTGTGCAGTGCAAATTGGGAGCTTTCATGAAGTGAGCATCACCCGGCACCTTATCGTTAGCCGCCACTATCAATTCTTCTGGGGCCTCGAGGGGAAGCAACCACTGATAGACATGCAAGAGAGGCTTAGGAATTTGAGCCAAGGTCGAGGAAGATAACGACCTGGCAACAATCAACCCGTCGGGGTTGGAGATGAGATTCATGCCCATGGCTAGAAGCAAATCTCTTCCCAACAAATTCATCGGACACACTTCTGACAATACAAAGCTGTGTTTAATTTGGTTTTGTGATGTGCATGTCTCGTCGCCGTAGTCAATACAAGTAAGTGGAGTGGTGAGAGGCTCTCTCTTCTTCGTTCCAGCTGCCCCGACAGAATAAACATATCTCCCACTTTTTTTTTTTACACTGGGGAAGTTCTTCTGCACGAAGGAGCGACAATGTTGCTCCGCTATCGGCTAGGAACGTGATATTTTTACCCATGATTCTAAAAGTGACCCGCGGCAGTTTCTCAAAAGCAGCTTCTTTATACAACGTGTATGTGGGAGGAGGCGGCACGTGACGACGCTCTAAACCTGTCAATGGTGCTCAAAATTTGGTCACGTAAATCAACCTCGAACTCTGTGTCAGTGTCAATGCATGTCTCACCGTCAGGCTGAGAGCAATCAGTCGAACCTAAATCATTGTCAGAAGAAAAATCATCATCAACATGTAAATCAGTATACGTTTCCGAATAATCAACATCAGAATATGAATCAGTGTACGCGTCTGCAGGGGAAGGGAAGTTAGAGGGGACAGCAAGCATTTCTTCATTGCAAGAAGCGTGTTGCATGTGTGTGTGTGCATCACTTCCCTGCGAAGACGCTGTAGGCCGGGGGTCCGTCTCGCCGGGTCCATGCCGTGTCCCGCACTCCACTCTCCCCCCTCAGCTGCTCTGAGTTGGATCCTCTTTTCCGGCCCTCGCGATCGCTCTCTTGGCTGCGGTGGGCATGGTTCTGCCCGCGGTGTCTTCCTTTGTCAGGGCATTCTCTGGCCCAGTGACCTATTCGGCCGCAGATGTGGCACGCCCCCTTTTCGCCTCTGTCTCCGCTAGTCGCCCTTCGTCGGTTGTCGTTGTTCCTGTAGGGCCGTCTCGCCGTCTCACTGAGGTGCTTCATCATGGTGAGGGAGGCATGCTTTATCTTCTTGTCCTCTGCATCGCTGGCCTCCTGCAGAAGCCTCTCAGCGTGCACTGCATGACGTTGGACCTCTGTCAGCCGGGCATCTTCAATCCCCACGCAGCAGCTTCTGTTAACTGCTTTGGCGATCTGGGGGAGCAGCCCTTGTCTGAAAGCAGTGATGAGGCTGGCCGTTTGGTTGACGGCAGTCCTGATGAACGTGGCGACGCTGCGGCGTCGGTGCTGGAGTGCGCAGGGTTGCACGGTGGTAGCGTTGGATGAGGGCAGGCGGGAGGAGGGAAGACAGGCATGTCCAGGAGAGGGTCCCTCGGACCTGTAAGAGAAGGATACAGACGATTTGGTGCATTTGAATGCTCGTGTGTGAGCGCCTCCTTTTCTCCCTCCTCTGGGGAGTGTGTGTGAGTGTGTGCACCCTCTGCCGCTATCTCTGTCACCCCTGTGCTCCAGCGCCCAGCGCTGTTCACACGTTTGTTTTTGTTTTCTTTACTTGTTTCCTGTCCCTGACCTCTGCTTCAGGTTTCCAGAATGAAAAACACCTTTCATGATCTTTGATGATTTGAATCTCCCACCTGTTTGGGTTTTTCTTTTTTGTAACCTTTCCCTCGGCTATATTCAGTTTATCCCGGAGGTTTCTCAATTCCTCCAAACTCAGTGATCCCCCTGCTGGGAAATCATACTTTTCAACCCAAATTCCCAACATGTCAAGACAATCTGGACCATATTTTTTCCTCATGTCGTCCACAATTGGTCCCCCCTGGGGAACAGCAGCAGCCACTTTGCTCTGGTTCTTCCCCAGCACTGTCTAGCTAGACTTATTACTCTGACTTTTCACTAAGTTTTCACAAAATTCCAAGTCAAAAAATACACAGGCGTCCCCGTGCACCCCTTTTTCTTACTCTGGAGCAAAAAGGTGGAGAAAAAACTCACCCCTCTGGTAGTTTACCTACCAGAAACTTCCGGCTCACTTGTGGAGCGGGAATTTCAGTGTTGATTCAGAATCAACACCGACCTGACAGGCACGGTTAACGTATGCGCTCCGTCCTGCCCCGGGACCGTTCGTAGACGACAAGGAAAACAACCCACTGGTCACTGATATGTCTGAGACAAGAACAATTACTTCTCACCAGATCTCTGAATCAGCACTTCCCTTCCAGGTTCGCTTGGATAGAGGTGAAGCCGATCAGATCCACTCTTAGACGCCGATCCTCTCATCTCTGAATGCTTGGTTTGAGGTAGAGGGGGAACGAGGAGTTTCCTCCGTTCCTGGTCCCGGGCCCTCAACGTCCCAGAGTTCCACTGACGGGTCTCCAGCAATCCTGTTCGTGACGCCAAATTGTTGTGGAAAAGAGCGAAGATGCCGATGCAGGAATACTGGGATAATAAGTAATTTAATGAACAAACAATAAAAAAAGGTATCGGAGCTCCGAGGCACAAAACACAGTAAAATGGGAGTGCGAGTGCGAAGTGGGAAGGAGGAAGAAGGTCTCTTATACACAGGACTGGGAGGGGATAAGATAAGGAAAGAACAGGGAGGAGAACAGAGAGAGACAAACCAACGACTATACGATAGTTGACCGATTTTACAGCTCATATCCTGTACAAGGAGAGGATGAGCACATCAGTGGCAGGCCATAAAACAAAGTGAAATACGATGCGTATATGTTAGCCTAGGATTCTAACAGTTTACACGTGCTACTAGTGATCATACAATATAAACCAAGGTAAAGAATAACACAAGAATACTCTATCATGTTCGACCCATCTTAATAACCGAGATTTTTTTTCCAGGTGCGCTTTGCTCATCTCTTTGTACCAAATATTTTGGGGAGTTTTTATAACATCACATAGGTTATTAGAGTATATAGTCTTGAAAGCTTTGTCACCCAGCAGAGATTGAAGTGGGATATCTCGTTGGTCAAATTCTAGCTCCTTCCATTTTGCATCGTAACCCGCCCTGCACCAGTAGACTATATACTGCAGTTGTGCTGCTTTATAGTAGTCCTCCAAGCATGGGAGTGACATCCCTCCCTGTTAAGTGTAATGTTTTGTAGCGTACCCTTGGTTTCTTGTTCTGCCATATGAATCTAGAAATGATCCGATTCCATTCACTGAATTTCTTATTGGGTATTTCTACAGGCAGCGATTGGAGTAGAAATAACAATTGTGGTAAAATAACCATTTTTTAAGTATCTATTTGGTTGTAAAAATCAAGTATCCGGGTCGGATAAAGTCGCCAGGATGTCATCTGCATATAAACATGTCTTATATTCTTTCCCCTTGAATAGTATTCCCATGATTTCTGGGTCTTCCCTAATCTTTTGAACAAGTAGCTCTATAAATAGAGCAAACAAGATGGGGCTCAGTGGGCAGCCCTGTCAGCAACCCCTCTCCAAACGGATTGTACCTGAAAGACTGCCATTTATTCTGATCCGGGCCACAGGTGAATTTTAAACATTTTATAACTGTATTGTTAAAGCCAAAACGTTGCAGGACCAGGTATAAAAATTCCCATAGAACAGAGTCAAAAGCTTTTTCTGTGTCAAAGCTAATTGCTAAGGACATTGTGTTTCCTTTGCTCATTATATGGAACAGATGTATAGCTCGCCTAACATTGTCTTGTGTTTGTCTATTTTTAACAAAACCTGTCTGGTCCGTGTCAATTAGGTTAGGGATAATATTTTCTAGTGTGTTGACAATAATTGAAGTGAAAATTTTATAATCAGTGTTTAAAACTGAGATAGGTCTGTATGAGCTGCAATCTGTCCTATCTTTCCCTGGTTTCAGTATTACAGATAATATGGCCTGTTTCCAAGATGGTGGGGTCTCGCCACCTTTTAAGACATAGTTAAAACAATTTAATAAATAGCAGTGGGGTCACAGAGTCCCTAAAAGTCTTATACCATTCTGCTGGTAGTCCATCTCCCCCGGCTGCTTTGCTTGTTTTCAGTTTAGAAATTGCCTTGTCGACCTCTGCATTTGTAAACTCTGTAGTTAAGCACTTATTTTGTTCTGTGACAACAGATGGCAGGTCTAGGGATTTCAAAAAACTGATCGACTGTTACTGCTTCTGCTAATTCGGGTTGAGTGTATAAATTCCTGTAGTATGATTCAAAAGACTTATGTATTGCTTCTGGCTTATAACACATCTGGTTGGTGACCGGGTCCTTCACTTTATATATGGATCTTCCAGACTGTTGTTTTTTAAGTCTCCAGGCTAAGAGTTTTTTAGCACGGGGTCCATTTTCATAGTGGGTTTGTTTGATATACTTAAGTGTAAGTTCCTCCTGGTCGTTCAGTTTCTTATTTAGTTCTGATTTTACTACGGTTATTTGTTCCAATAAGGTGGGGTCGTTAGTCTCTACATGCTTCCGTTCCAGTGAGTCTAATTTACTTGTCAAGTCGTGAAGGTGTTTAAGTTTTTCTTTTTTCCTTTGTGATGCCCAACTTATAATCTTCCCACGCAATACTGCTTTTCCAGCATCCCATAAAATACTCTGTGACGTCACTGTGCTACCGTTAAGGTCTGTATATTCCTTAATTTCTTTCCTAATGTAATCTTCAAATCAGGTGTAATTTAATAGGGAGGTGTTGAGTCTCCAAATAGTGTTTTTGTGTGGGACACCTACATTTATTTTCACATATACACCTGAGTGATCTGATATGTCGCTAACACCAATTCTACAATCTAAAACCCTGTGTCTGGCTGTTCAGAACATAAAGAAATAATCGATCCTCGAGTAAACTGAATGAGGGTGAGAGTAAAAAGTCAATTGTTTAGTGGATGGATGAAAATCCCTCCATACATCAAACATACCAATCCTTTTAATCATCTTCTTAATATTTAGTGACTTAGGATTTGTTTTCTTTGTCGGGTTTGATGAATCTAGAGTGGGATGCAGCTGTACATTCCAAGGGGACTCGTGCCACGCAAAGCCTATTCCGACCTGGCGATCCTGTTTGAATCCATTAGCAACCAGCTACATTACCCCGGGCAGCTTCACGGGTACAGGTGGATGTATGCTAAATGCAGAGAAAATGGACTGCGAGTGAGAAAAGAGTCTGTGCGTTTGGTTTTGAAGGAGCTGGATCCAAGAGGAGTGTCATTAAGGCAAGCGGGGCGTCTCAGACGGAGGAATTACTTCTCAAACTTCTCAACTTCATCTGGCACCTGGACTCATATGATGAACTGAAGCCATATGGTATTTGTGTGAATGAATGTATCGATGGCTTTTCAAGAAAAATAATCTGGCTCAATGCTTACACAACAAGTAGTGACCCAAAAGTAATTGGAGGGTGCTATATAGAAGCGGTAGAGCGTTTTGGGGGGTGCCCTAGAGTTGTTCGAGGCGACCTTGGAACCGAAAATGGCCATGTTAGAGGCTTCCAGCGTTTCCTCGTCCCTGTTCAACCAGACGACACCCTCGATAGTTACTTGGAGGGGGCCAGCACCGCCAATCAAAGAACTGAATATTGGTGGGGTTTCCTGCGTGGCCAGCGCATGGAGTTCTGGTTAGCCTTGTTATCAGACCTCAGAGACAACAGGCATTTTGATGGCGAGTTTCTGGACAAAAGTCTCCTGCAGTTTTGTTGTATGGGCCTCCATACAGGTGAGTTCATGAATAATGTTTTATTTTCATTTTGTGCACATGTGTATGTGAGTGAGAGAGAGGGGAGGGAGGACAGAAACGGGTAAGGGGGTGTTGGGAAGACAGACAGACAGAGACGGGAGGAAAGGAAAAAGAATGCTAAAGAGAAGAGGTAGCAAAGGGAAAGGAACAGAGATGGGAGGGGAGAGAGATGGAACAGAAGGGTAGAAATAGAGAGGATAAGAGATGGGGAGAAAGAGGGGGGGGGTGAACAGAGACAGGGAGGGAGGGAGAGGGTGGGGTTGCTCATGTGTGAATGCTGTAATTTAGTGTTTTATTTATGTTCTGCTGGCACAGCTCTTCCTAAATGTATACATTTTCTACAGGATGAGTTGGATGACACTGCACAGGTGTGGAATGCACACAACATCAGGCCATCAAGAAACCTGAACGTCCCCAGCGGTCGGCCTAATGTGACGCATGCTGTTCCTGAACTTTACCGAACAACAGATTTTCTCTCCCCTGTTGAAGATGAACACATTCAACTGTGCAAAAATGAATGTGTCTTTCGGCTGGCTGTACCATGTAATCCAGATATTTATGAACTCTGTATCATCTTTATGGCTGAGTCCCATCTTGCTCCACCAACAGATCCGTATCAGGCTGTGAACTTGTATTTGCACCTAAGAGAGGCCATCACTGCATCTCTCTAAACCACCCGACCCTCTCCACAGGATGGACACTTATTCCACTGCAGTGCGCCTCCCCCTGACCCTATCCAGAGAATGGACACTAAATTGTTGTGAACCTCCTGTTATTTTGTGTATTGTTAAATCTCTAGTGTTCCTTTTAAAAATACACAGGGATATCGGTTATTTACTGCACTCCTTTGTTTCTGTTATTACGCAATCCTTACGGTGATGCTATTTACTGAATTTACTTTTTGACCTGAAGGTCGTGTGTGCAAAGAGCTGTTAAATAAAAGTAGCCATGTGAAAGAACTTAACTATGTTCAGAACAAAGTTGTTGAAACATTGAGAAAAACAGAAGCACAAGGTTACTTTAAGATTTACTTTAATTATTCTTCACTTCCATGAATTAATGAACATTAACGTGATTCTTTAAAGTCAACAATTCCTGAAAAATTAAACCGGTGTTGGACAACTCGTTCTGAATGCTTGGTTAGAGTAAACAGATGGACCTGTAAGCAGTCATTTTCAAAACAACATTTTCACTTTCAACAACAAAAAAAAAAACACCCTCATAAAACTCTGCTGAAGCATTTACTATGGTATGTGTAACTATGGAAGCAGATAGTTACCATAATCCAAATAAAAATGCAATAGCAGAAATGCTTTTAAATTTTAAGAACGAAGCTGCATTATTTGACTCATAATTAAAATGGTTAATAAGTCATTCAATCTGCATTTTCATTTTCTTCTGCAAGACTGCTCATTCTTGTACTTAATTCAAATGAAAAAGGAAAACACATTTGAGATTTAATTTTCAAAACATGCACCAGCAAAGAGTTACCAAAATTCAATATGAAATGTAAAATTCAAAAATGAAAAAGCAATAGCAGAATGCTTTTTCATTTTAAGAACAAAACTGCATTAGTTGACTCATAATTAAAATCATTAATAAATATTCCTATATGCATTTTCATTTTTTTATTCGTGTCGCACCTTTTATGACACAATCAAAAAGAAAACTGAGGGCATTGCTTTTTAATTTTCGTGGTCCTGCCCTGCACAAGAGTTACCACAACTCGAAAACGAAATCGCAATCTCAAAGTAAACGCGCGGCGCAGGAAAGTGACATCAGCAGCTCTCCACCTGTGGGTATGGCGGTATGACGCCAAGTGTCATTTGCCTCCTGTTATGTGTAAATTCTAATGTTTGTGAAAAAGAGAAAGATATATATATATATATATATATTTTTTTTTTATTTATCTAAAAAGAAAAGACAAGAAAAAAAAGGTATGGCGGTATGACACCACTTTGCCATCGTTACTTCTTTCACGTCATTGAAGTTGCCGGTAATCAAGATTTAAATCGGCGAAAAACGTGGACCACTGACAGATCTCGCACCAGCATCTGCCACCAGTCGACGGATTGATCTGTTGCTTCGCATCCTTCGTCGGATGGACTGGTGGCCGACGCCGAACGGAAGCAATGATCCGTTGCATCGCATCCTGCGACGGATGGACTGGTGGCCGACGCCGAACAGCTGTTACTCCACCCATGTAACAAATAGCTTTAGCTTTGATGTTGTGCTGGTGCATCAAGGTGTTCCATAACTGACAACAGGTTGGCTAGGGCAACCTTGTTTGCGTCCGTATCTGGGACGGCAGAATACCTGCTCAACTCGGTCCCGAGCATCAGATTCAGATACACTATTCAACTCCACCTGGGAAGCTAAATCCAGCAGGGTTTGAACAATTGTGTCAATGTGCGCCATGCTCAAATCTTTCCGACCAACGAGATCCGTCAGTGGTCCACGTTTTTCGGCGATTTAAATCTCGTTTACCGGCAACTTCAATGACGTGAAAAGTAACGATGGCAAAGTGGTGTCATACCGCTATACCTTTTTTTTTTTTTTTTTTTTTTTTAAATATACAGTATATATATACATTTATTAAATTCACAAACATTAGAATTTACACATAACAGGAGGCAAATGACACTTGGCGTCATACCGCCATACCCACAGCGGAGGTGGAGAGCTGCTGACGTCACTTTCCTGCGCCGCGCGCTTACTTTGAGATTGCGATTTCATTTTCGAGTTGTGGTAACTCTTGTGCAGGGCAGGACCACGAAAATTAAAAAGCAATGCTCTCAGTTTTCTTTTTGATTGTGGCATAAAAGGTGCGACACGAATAAGAAAATGAAAATGCATATAGGAATATTTATTAATGATTTTAATTATGAGTCAAATAATGCAGCTTTGTTCTTAAAATGAAAAAGCATTCTGCTATTGCTTTTTCATTTTTGAATTTTACATTTCATATTGAATTTTGGTAACTCTTTGCTGGTGCATGTTTTGAAAATTAAATCTCAAATGTGTTTTCCTTCATTTGAATTAAGTACAAGAATGAGCAGTCTTGAAGAAGAAAATGAAAATGCAGATTGAATGACTTATTAACCATTTTAATTATGAGTCAAATAATACAGCTTCGTTCTTAAAATGAAAAAGCATTTCTGTTATTATATTCTTATTTTAAATTGGATTATGGTAACTGCTTCCATATAAAACAAATACATCCATAAATATATACAATGTGAGAATTGTTTCTTGCAAGAGCTGTACTTCAACCCATGACCATCGATAAAAGTGTACACATCTAATCGTAAACAATCTGCTGCAACCTGAATTTCCACTTCTGTGTCTATAAACCAGTCACAGCTTGACTGATGGCTCTGAAGAAGCAGTTTCCATCAGCCTCTAAATTCTCATTTGTACACGGCGAACCTAATGGGCCTTTGCAATCAGAAATTGGAAAACTCGCACGGTCCAAATGAATCTTCAAGTTTTTGCAAAGGTCTAAACAAACATCAACATCAAGGGGAGAGAAGTTACACTCTTCATTGGTCACAGCACTGACAAACTCTACGTCAGAATTATCCATGTCAAAGTGAGGAGTTTTGCTCTTCTGAAGTGACTCACTGTTGCCAGCTGGTGCTGGAATTTTAAACCGTGACCATGCAGAACCTTGGCTAATCTAATACCAGTGCCATGACCTGCCACTGCATCTTCACGAGTACTAACTGATGATGGATCACAAATCACATGTGCGAGGCGTAGAACGAGCGGAGCAGTCAGAGGCAACAGAAGAAGAAAGAAAAGCCTCCTTAGCTTAGTTGATCTTCTGTGTTGCCTCCTGGACGGTGCTGGCCTCCTCTGGCTTGGTGCTGGCAACCACGGGAGCCACAGGAACCACGGGCACAGCTCTGGTCATCTGTGGCGTCGCATCCACCTGATTAAAATAAGAAAGATGTGATTTTATGCCAATAAACATAGAAAGGAAAACACTAGGCTTTACACGATCACGATTTTTGTGCCGATCACCGATCAGTGAGTTTAAATAAACCGATCACCGATCACCGATCACCGATCCGATCACGTCAGGGGCAATAAATACTTGTTTCTGTACACCCCTTGCCTTCTCACGTCTAAAGTTGTTTGCTTTAGCATTCGTTTCAGAGTTTGCTTTTCTTTTTCTTTCTCCGCGTGTTTCTTGAACTCGACATGCTCCTCCGTGTGTATCTTTTCCAAGCGCCTGATTAAATTTGTGGTGTTAAAATTTTTTGCCAAAGTTCCCCCGCTAGGTACTGTAGCGTTGCATATATTGCAGATAGCTTGTGCTATGTCTGTTTCTCTCACTTTGAAAAACTTCCACACCCCCGACACGTTTGTTTGTGTCGCCCATGGATGTTGCTGTCGTGAAGATTCAAAGAAACTTTATTGTCCGTCACATAGCGACAGTACTCAAAACAGGAAGAGGCACGAAGACGAAAATGAAGGTTTTTGAATCATGAATCATTAGCTCTCGGTGTTATGCCCCGGCCTAGGGGGAACCGGGACACAACATAAAGGCTCCCCCCCCTTCTCCCAGCTCTCAAATTAGACAAAGGTGCTTCGTCCACAGGATGGTTTTTATTAAACGTCACCATCATTGCACTGGCGTCAGGGAGGGCATGGCCAAAACAACAAACAAAATGGCTCTCTTATGGATCTTACCTATGAAGAAAACAATCAAATAAATGACAGTCAAACTAACCTCCTTAAATAAAACACAGGAGAAAAGGGTCACAACACAAATGGCTTCCCTCCCCTACGGGCTACGTGGACACAAAGGGAACTGAAATAGATTACAAAACAGAATTGATGGCTGAACACAGAATGCTGCTGCTGCGGCACATGGCCTCTGGTTGGGAGCTGGGAGAAGGACAAAGAGACCGAGGTGTTGAAGTCCTCCTCCTTAAATATTGGCACCAGCCAATCACCTTTCCGCACCTGGAACAAGCAAAAAAAAGGGAACACAGGATCTACTGCGCCATCTAGTGCCCAAACGGACACACAGCAGACAAAAGGAACTGACAACAATGTAAACCCAAATCTATAGATTTACATAACACTCGGATACAAACAAATAAACATGTCGATGCTGTGAAACTACTTTGGAGGAAATGAGACAGATTAAAAAAGTTTCAACACGACCATGACGTCATTGATCGGTGATTCATGACATGACGCCCGATCATGAACGTTTCAAAAAATGCCAAATATCGGCCGATCCGATACAGCCGATAAGATCGGTGTAAAGCCTAGAAAACACACACAGGTGATGAAGTGGAAATGAATAAGTACAAACCTGCTGCACTGCTGTGACATTGCTGGAGGCAGACTCAGTCATGTGGACAGTTGAACGTGTTGCCCACACCTGCAAATACAAGGACACAAAGTAACGTTTAAAGAACTGCATTTATTGTCCTATCACAAAGATGCACACAATGAAATACACATATCCCAAATACCAACATGTCACTTGTTTGTTTAGGTTTTGAGGCAACGCGTGCTGATCGACGTCTCAGGCTGGACATCTGGAAGAACATAAAGAAATTAATTCATAAACAAAGTAACACACTAACTAAACTGTACATGTACTGTACATATGTGATCTTGTGTTGATAATAGGGGTGGGGCGATACGGCTAACCCACGATTCGATACTGTGACGATATTTGGCCCACGATAATGACAACATCACGACACACGATATCTTCGATATCTTCGAAATTTTGCAGACGATATTGTCATAACCCGGCTCAAGAGTTATGACAATAACGGAAGGGACACTGCGGATTGCAATTAATCAAAAGGTTTATTATAACAAAATAGATAATTGTAAGCAAAATAATGAAATATATGGTGTGTGTTTGTCAGTATTCATCAGTAATGTAAGTGTGGATGAGTGAATAATAGGATGTGGGGTGTTGTCAGGTGCAAAACAGAACAGAAGAAGCTGAGAGTCGGCCAGACGCCCATGGCTGCTGGATGGAGAATGGGGAAGAGACCGAGCGGCACACGCAGTCGGCCTTTTATCCTGCGGGGGGCATCGGCACAGGTGTCCTAATCGGAAGATGCCACACCCACATCCACCGCTACCTAGAAATGGGAAAATAGCTGGGAGCCACAACAAGTTATATAGAGACAGGGTCGTCACAATATGTGACTGAAAAAGAAAAAAATACCCATAAAAAGGAAAATGCCTGTGATCTTGCATTTATTCAAAAACTTTGTATAATGTACAAACAAACGTGCACTGCACAAGCAAACATATTAAAGTGCATGAACATTAATAACTTTCATGTAAACAAGGACAGTGCTTTCTGGTAATGTAAAGTCAGTAGCAACTTGTTTTATCTCAACTTGGGGACTTGGGATATACAAACCGACGGGAAGATGAAAGAGGGAAAAAAATCCTTTCACTGCCCCGATTCTGAAAATCAATAAAAAAAAAAAATGATGTAGACAAAATAAATAAATAAATAAACGCGTCCCCAAAATATACGGGACAAAGTGAAGTGCGTCCCCCATCAGTTCATTACGGGACAGGCTTTTTAGTTGCCAAATATGGGACAATCGCGTATTTTACGGGAGGGTTGGCAACCCTATCTAGACCACAGACGGAAATTAAATGAGGTTTTGTCATTTTCCATAAAAAACGGGACAAATTGTGTCCCGGGAGAGATTTTATCTTTCCCGGGACAGGTGGTGAAAAAAGAAAACAATTCTGGGAAAAACGGGACGGGTGATAGCGAACGAGGCAGCTCTGCAGATTCGTAGTGTTGCCATTGTATTTTACCTTCGCAAAACAGTTGTTGCAGATTGCATATTCTTTATGAAGTTTCCTCCCGTCATCCGTCTCGTAAAAGCCAAAGTGGGTCCACACTTTAGAGTGGTAACTTGCGGGTGGGTCTTTGATTTGTTTTCCGTTGTTGGTATTTTCCGCCGTTCTTGCATGTGCTCTTCCGTTATTAACTCGTCTTATTCACCGGCCGCTGCTTACGCCTACTTGACTCTTACGGGATTAGCGCCCCCACAAACAGGACAGGAGAGATTAAGCCTTAGCCTCACTGAACCACACGGGATTGGACGGGATGTCTGTGTGAAATGCAGTCTCAACAGCTGTTGGTACTGTCTATAAAAAAAAAGAGGAGAGGAAATCAGAGTCAACTTAGGATAAGTGTTCATTTTTAAAATAAAAAGTTGCACAGTTTGACAAATACACGATTGGGGGGGGGGAAAAAAGAGGGATGAAAAGGTTACCTCAACCTCCTGTCCAACAAGAGTCCATTCAGGAGCAGGTCCATACACTGGCATGTGGACAGGACCTGTCACAACCACTCTGGGAGACACCCTGGGCGATGATTGTTTGTGGCACAACACCCCTGGCCTAGGTGAAGGGGGTGCGAGCTGATGGAGCATGCAGCATGCAGAAGCTCCACCAAAATCAGTCCTGAGGTGCACCTAAACAGAAAACAACATGTTAACACATATTTGTCATATCAAATGAAGAGCAAGTAAGGCTGAAGAAGGCAAAACTTACACCATCATAACACCACCATGTACAGCTGACGAAGGGGGAGGTGATCGGCCATATACACAAATGTTAAACCTGGAAGAAGTGTCACATAATCAATTATGTAATCACACAATTCTAAGAAATATCTGTTAGCACAGTGTCACTGAAGAGAAAAAAATACAACAAAAATATGTATTTTACACACCCATGCGTGCAGCAACACGATGATATACTTGACGTAGCGCTGTTTGTAGTTCTGGCTTGACAGTCAGGCGAGGTGGAAAGTCAAGCACAAACACCTACAAAATAGTTGTATAAAAAAAAAAAAACCCAAACAAACATAAAAATGCAAAATAAATTCTTGTCTGGTTGCTGGGCCTTAAGAACGAACTTGCACTGTTTTGTCAGTCAGGAGCAAAACGGGCCATCTTCGCACCCAGGTCGCTGACCAGTACCGCGCCCTGTGTAAATTGACAAAAAAGAAAAATCTAAATATGTTTTTGTAAGATTTATTTGGAATACAACATAACAACACAGGCAGAACATGAAATCATGAACGTGGAAGTACTCACGACGTTCAAAGTCCTTCCGAGGTGGAAAAGGTGTCCAATCCCGTTTTTGCTCCAGGCGTCGTTTCATGGCCAGAGAGCGACGGAATGCCTTGGTGTTCGGCATCTGAACAATGAGATGAAAGATTGTGTCATTTTCAATGAAGGACAATGATAACACAAGTTTACAGAAAAAAGTGATGTTTTCTCACACACGACATCAAAACACAGAAAGGTTTCTGTACCTTTGCAGCTGGAGACGATGAGCTTAAATCAATAAAGCAAAAGAAAATGTGTATGTGTACTCTTGGACCCTAACCCTAATGCCATACAAGTCTATGGGGTGAAATTTCAACTTTGTCCTACAGATATGGGGCCACTTGCTTTTTCATCAGGAGCCCTCAAGAAGCACCCACGCCAAATTTGGAGCTTCTAGTCCTTGAGGAACCCCGAAACCCTAACCCTAATTTCAGCTAAGCCTAACCCTAACCCTAGTTTCAGCCTTATTGTTAACCCTAATTCAATGCAAGTCTATGGGGTGAATTTTCAACTTTGTCCTAGAGACATGGGGCCACTTGCTTTTTCATCAGGAGCCCCCAAGAAGCACCCACGCCAAATTTGGGGCTTCTAGTCCTTGAGGAACCTGAAACCCTAACCCTAATTTGAGTTAACCCTAACCCTAACCCTAGTTTCAGCCTTATTGTTAACCCTAATTCAATGCAAGTCTATGGGCTGAATTTTCAACTTTGTCCAAGAGACATGGGGCCACTTGCTTTTTCATCAGGAGCCCCCAAGAAGCACCCACGCCAAATTTGGGGCTTCTAGTCCTTGAGGAACCTGAAACCCTAACCCTAATTTGAGTTAACCCTAACCCTAACCCTAGTTTCAGCCTTATTGTTAACCCTAATTCAATGCAAGTCTATGGGCTGAATTTTCAACTTTGTCCAAGAGACATGGGGCCACTTGCTTTTTCATCAGGAGCCCCCAAGAAGCGCCCACGCCAAATTTGGGGCTTCTAGTACTTGAGGAACCCCGAAACCCTAACCCGAATTTCAGCTAAGCCTAACCCTAACCCTAGTTTCAGCCTTATTGTTAACCCTAATTCAATGCAAGTCTATGGGGTGAATTTTCAACTTTGTCCTAGAGACATGGGGCCACTTGCTTTTTCATCAGGAGCCCCCAATAAGCGCCCACGCTAGATTTGGGGCTTCTAGCCAATGAGGAAAAATTTGGAGCAGACACTTAAGGCACTTAAGATCCTCAAAGGACTGTTGCCACTCACTAGACCAAACAAATGGTTTCAATGGACTGGTTAATTCTTCTCTCGTGGCCGGCAGCTCCACTGCCTTGGTGCTGGAGATGCCCGCTCAGGGGCGCCGCCAGGAATTTTGGGCCCCCTTCAAAAAAACAAAAACAAATGGGCCTCCTTTGCGCAGCGCTTGTCAAAAGCTTCACATCACTCAAAAAATACAGTATAGTTCAATAATAGTGCTTGAGTCCATCTTGACAGTGTCAATGTATTTTTATTGTGAATTCTCCAGAAAGCAAACTCTTAACATTTATGAATGATTCATGAAAAAACACTTGATGTCTCTCGGACAAAGTTGAGCTTTGACCTTCATAGACTTGCACTGCATTAGGGTTTAGCGATAAGGCTGGAATTAGAGTGAGGGTTTTGGGGTTCCTCATGGGCTAGAAGCCCCAAATTTGGCGTGGGTGTGTCCAGGGGGATCCTGATGAACCTGAAAGTGGCCCCATGTCCCTAGGACAAAGTTGACCTTTGACCCTCATAGACTTGTATGGCATTAGGGTTATCGATAAGCGATACAAACCTGGTGAGTTTAAGACTTAGCGACTCTACGTACATGAATGTATGGGGTACCCCGTCCTTACCTTGTTCCAACCTTCCCTCCACAAACCTGGTTGTTCAGTGCCGAAGTCAAAGTGAGAGAGAGAACAAAGAAGGAGGAGGGCCTGTGACGCCGCTGCTGATTGGCTCGTTGGTCGGTTGAATGAGCCAATTCTAGAGCTCCCCTCGGTGTCCACACACTGCAAAATATATCTAAAAAATAAACACTTAAATTGAGAAAGAACAGGCTAGAAACAAGTCAAATTATCTGCCAATGCAGTAAGATATTTAGACTTGGTAAGATTTCTTAAAATAAGACGATATATCTAGGCATTTGAAGAATGGAAAAACTCTTGAAATAAACAGTAAAACACTCATTCCAAGGACTGTACTAAGTCAAATAAACTTGATACTAGCTTCTCAATTCTTTTTTCACGTTTGCTTCTTTCTTAATTTGAATGAAAAGATCTTAAAACCAGACCTACTAACAGTGCAATTCTTCTTAATTTAAGTGTTCACAATATTAGCTTTTTTTTTCTCAAAATGAGATAAAGCATCCACCCCCCCTACACCCACCCCCACCCCAAAAAAAAATAATTCAGCAAACAGAATTAATATTGTCAACAACTATTTATTCACTTAAATTGCTGACAGTGCCTTCACTGCCTTGTAATAAAAACGTCACTAAGGCATTGCATCTTAAAACAATCTCAAGCAATCATTTCTAGAACGCAAGTAATGTTTTGTTGTTACAATATTCACCGTCATCATTACTGAACATTGATTCAGATTCCCTGACACTCAGTTACACAAAAAAACAAAAAACAGTATGGGGACAGCATATAGTGTTGTGTTCCTATCACCACTGATAACATGTTTGTTCCAACAGACTCCCACCCACCCTCAAGTTACAACTACCAGGGGAGTGTATCACTACCTATGCCTAGTACACAGCTCTACTCCCCAATAAAATCTTTCCATTCTGCCATGGTCTTTTTTGTATGAGGCTGTGGTGTCTCACTCATGGATAGTGTCCTGTAGCACTTCTGTCTGAATGACAGAGAGAAGGGTTGCCACACACTTTTGGATATGTGAGGTGCAGGGCATAGTAGTAACCCATCAGATGAAGCAGACCGTCACTCAAGTCTTCCGTGGCTCCAAGACAGATGAGACAGCGGGTCCCATCACACAGCAACACAGGGGTGCAGAAAGACCTCCTATGCGAGTACATTGTGGGATCTTCAGTTGGCTAAAGAAAAAGAAGAAGGAAATGCCACATCCATGCATGGAACTATGAAGTGTTGAATGTGAGAAAATGCGAACAAACCTTCACCTGAATGACATGAAGCAGTGCCTCACTGGCATGTCCCAGCTTCTTCGGTGGTGGACTTGGTGAAGGAAAGAGTGTGGGGAGTGCCCTGAGCAGCGCGATGGAATATTCCACTGGAATAGAACAAATCAACTTTGAGTTCAAAGTTAGTCTTCCTAAAAATGAGTCTTATTAGGTTTGTGTTGATCACAAAAAAAATCTTATTTTTTCAGCATGAAGAGTATTACCATTCTGCATCTATTCATTCAGCGCAACATAAACCAGCTACACAGTCAATTAGAGACACAGCAAAATGACTCACCTACATCCAGCGTTATGCGTGGCTTCATCACTTCATTTTTTTTCCAAACACCATAAAATTACACATTGGTGCAGAAGTCTTCCCATCTCTTTTTTTAGTTTATCAATGAATTTTCTGTTGCCCTTATCCAGAATGCGCCGCAGCTCATTCATCGCCTATAATGCAAGTCAATGTTAAAATCTGCAAAAATGCTTGCTTTTCATCAGAAACCAAAACAAGTTAATCACTTACACGATAAAGATCCTTGACACATGGATATGCATCCAGGATCTTTGTTGGCCTTGTCCTGTTCTTTCAGAACATCACTATCAATGAAGGATCTTCTTGCTTGAAACTGCAGGTCAAGAATTTGGGAGACAGCATCTTGGTTGGGTTTTGGTTTCTTGTACAGCTCCTGCAGGGTCTGATAATGTCTGGCCTGTGCTGTCAGACCATCTTTGGCTGATGAAATGGAGGAGACAAATCAGTAAATCAATCAAATGGATGAAATTGTTTGGAGCATCAAAATATATCAAATGACAATTCAAATGTAAAAATGCCTGTGATATATCATGATATCCAAAACTATCATAACATTGCCTAGCTTTCATACATTATCATTATTATTAAAATGGACATGTTTCTACTTACGTGAAGTGTGGCCATTATCAGAACTGCGCCCTGGTGTGTGACACAAAATAATTGTTGATCCACCAATTGAGTCTGCATCATGATCTTCTTCTTGGTCACTTGCTGAGAAGTCAATGCGATGCCTTTTCTTCTTGTGGCACCTCTCTGGTGAATCTCTTGTGAAGATTCTTGTAAGTGCTCGCTTGGTAAATAAAATTTCACTCATTGAAAGAACAAATAAAGATGGAAAGTGAACATACACAGATAAAAAAGAAGTATCAGCCAAAAATAACCACACGCTTCAAAATCTAAGTGCGCAAAATAATATAATCACTTACATGTTTCATTGTTTTGTCTTAATCCTTCAGCATGGGATAATAATCCACTAGTCTTTGAGACATTGCAGTGACTTCATGCTTAGAAGGGTACAAGACCACCTCTCCTTGCTGACTGGCTCTCAAGATAGAAATCATGCTGGTGACAGTGTTTCTCACCAGCCTGCATCTCAGCTCTTTGAACATGACACATTTCCCCTCACTGGCAGTGCGGGCCATCTGGAAGTAGTGCTTACGAGCTTGCTCCAACTCACTGTCTGTATAGAGGGTGGGCAAACCTTTTCAGCAACGGGCCACATGACAGACCTGCATCGAGTCGGCGGGCCACGGAAGGGGGGGTTGTAGGTAGGTACAGAATTAGTCCGGGTGCAGAATCGTTCTGGGCGTAGTGACTGCCCGATACGGCAACTCCATTGGGACATACCTCTATATCGCGGTCGAACGTGATATATGGATAGATCACGGTCAAAACGCTATTTCGCGGGTGATAGATAGATAGATATATAGATAGATAGATAGATAGATAGATAGATAGTGTGTTGAATACATACATTCGTATATATATATATATATATATATATATATATATATATATATATATATACATATATGTGAAGAGAGAGAGAGAGAGAGAATTTCGTGTATACAATATAATACAAAGTACTGTAAATACGGCAGGGATTGACAGAAAAAAAAAGATAACCTTAATCAACCGATGTAGTTTGTCCTAATAGAGTTGCCGTATGTGACGTTGTTGGCATTCGCCCACTGGACAGAGGCGACTGCCAATTACGTCACATACGGCAACTCTATAAACGTACCGCGATCTATCCATATATCACGTTCGAACGCGATGTAGAGGTATGTCCCAATGGAGTTGCCGTATCGGCAGTCACTTCCGCCCAGAACGATTCTGCACCCGGACTAATTCTGTACCTACACCTCGTTGACGGGGGGGAAGCACGCTATTGCTATCGCGCTACGCTAACTCGGCAAAGTTACGTGCCGACAAAGTTTCGTTGGGGGGTGCGGTGTTGGGGGGTTATGACTGGCTTCACGCGGGCCGGACAGAGACACGCAACGGGCCGGATGTGGCCCGCGGGCCGGGGTTTGCCCATGTCTAGTTTCGACAACATCCAGTATTGTGGAGGAGCAGGAAGCTGGAGGGTCCTCTTTGGGCTGCTTTTCACCAAAGGAGTGGATGTCTGAGGACAGATTGGAGATGTCTCCTGGTGAAGACACAGTTCCTGGCTTCATTCGGGGCAGCCTTGTCTGGTACGGTGGAATTCTCAGCCGAGAGGAAACCAGATCCAAAACATTATGAACAAGAGAGAAACAATAGACCCAATTAGGAAAAAAGAAAAAAAAAAAGTGTTATGTTCGATGTTTTCAGAGCAAAGTAGGTAACCAATCACATCTACACTAATAAGGGCCCAAATCCTTTTCCTCCTGAGAAAGTGTTCTGGTCCAGGAAAAAGGTCTCTCAAATCTTCACGACGGAGGGTGTGGAGCAAGACTTCATCGATGTTGGCAGCTATAAAGACAGTCCAATCATTAACAAACCTTTTAAACTTAACAACTCATACATTTTTTTGACTAATGAATTTAATTCAACTTGACAAGTCAAACCAAGTTTGTTTTGTGCCAATTTCTGTTATCAGAATTAATTGTAAATGCAATTCAGTTTAGACATTTTGTCTCAAATTTGTTAAATACTTCTTTTTGAAATCAGTGTCAGCATACAGTTATTTTAATTACTTAGCAGACAAATCACAGTAATGGAAATTTTTTCATACCTACACATGACCTACCATTTAAAATTGATACTGTGACACCATCCAGCTCATCCATTATTGGCCCCGGTTTGGATGTCCATTTAATTTCTCCTCAATCTGGCAGGGGAAAAAAATCATCATATTAAGGTCACAATTAGGACAAGCTAGCTTCCGACTCAAGATCCGTTTTTTTTTTACAATGCCCACCTGCCATGGATCCCAAAGTTCCCATGCAATTAAAAGTTGTGACACCTTATCTGAATGATAACCCTAGACAGCTCAACGGATTGCTAGTCATACAGACAACAATCAAAATTAGAGTGAAACTTGTAACCACAATGCCTGCAACATGGTGGTACTTATGGTAATAATCATCAAATACCAGTGTTCTTCGTGATAAAATGACAACATCTGATAGGATTGTGCCACCTTGAACTGCAATCAACTTAAATTTTGATAAAAAACAAGCAAATTGTACCTAAACTACATCTTCAATCAATCCAATTTGAGCACCCTCTACCCCATAAACTGAAGATACTGCAACTACAAACTTGGTAGTACAGTATTTCGTCATGCCACATGTACCAACCATTGCCAGAGCTTATGGAGCAATTTGATGTTATTGTACAGTAAAAATGGAATATTGGAGCTTTCGCAAAAAAAAGAAAAAAAAAAAAAAAAAAAAAGCCAACTTTAAGGCTTAATATCTCCAAAATGATACTGTACATATGCTTGATAATGACTGAGGATATAGTCAGGGTATTCCTCAGGTCAACTGTACCAACCACTGACAGAAATTATGGAGCAAAGCAATGTTACTATGCAGTAAAAAATTGAGTACTGGGCCCTTTTTACCTGTTTGAAAAGCTAAAAAGAAAAAGGAAAACAACAACTTTGAGGCTTAATATCTCCAAAATGGTACATTAAATATGCCTTATAATGATTGAAGATATATTCAAGGTTGTCCTGAGGTCAACTGTACCAACCATTGACAGAGCTTATGGAGCAATTTGATGTTATTGTACAGTAAAAATGGAATATTGGAGCTGTCGCAAAAAAAAACAAAAAGCCAACTTTAAAGCTTATTATCTCCAAAATGATACAGTAATACAGTAAAAAAAAAAAAGCATTTAGAAATCAAATGTTTCTAAATGTCAAGTCAGTAATGTCAAGTCAGTGCTTGATGTGTCATCAGCAGGCGTCGGCAGTAATGGGGCATCGGCGGGTTTCGGGCGGAATCGCCAGGCGTTGGGAAGCGTTGGCGGGTGTCGGGGGCTCGTGGCCATTTGGCGGACGTCACGGCAGGCAGTGGCCAGGTGGGCTCAGTCCCGCATCAAGCAAAATAGATCAGAAGCGCATTTTAATATTTTATTATTACAGTGATGTTGCAGTAATATAGGAAAATTAAAAATTCATTTGTTTTTAAATTAAACATTATGGTTGCAGTGTCCCTTTAAAGCTTTTACCCAATTACAAAACTGTCATTTTTAAGAGTTTTTGGAATTACTTTACACACTGTACTAGTTAAAGTAATAAAACTAAGATAAATGACCCACTGCCACAACAGTCTAAAATAGTCAACACCATGCCAAATAAAGTATTTCCATAAAATATTTCTTTGAATTATAAAACAGTAGCACATTTCTAATGAAGGGCCTACAAAATACAAACTAAGCTTAGTAAATTCATCCTAAGTTAAGGCTAAAATAACATTAAGAGTCAAATATGTGAGAGACAACTTCCACTGAACGATAACAGGGGACTGACTACAACAACAACAAAATGCCCTCCTTCACTCCCGCCCTCCCTGTTAGAATGTGAATAAACGGGTGTGGAGTCAATCACTCATTCCCATGGCAGGATATGGTCAACTTTCATAAAACAAACAAAAACGCTGATTCATGACGAACAAATATTAGCCAGCCAGCTAACATTTATCCGACGCTAGCTAGCTGGCTAGCCGGACAAATAAACAAACTTGGGGGGGACAACAGCGTTTCACCTCCACCTCTCCAGCCCACATCACAAACAAATAACTTACCTTTCCCCTTTGCAAGTTTTTCTTGATCAGTTTTCTTTTCCTTCCGTTTTTCCGCACCGCTGGGATAACTCCTTTTTGATGCCATTATGGTGTCTGTTTGTTTTTAATCCTCTCGCTAACGGGAACGAATGGTAGCTGTCAATCATTAACGTCATACCTGTGCGTCGCCGGCCCGCTACGTCACAACCTGCGTGACAGTGCGGCAAGCCCCCAGAGTCCAAGATGGCGTCCCATTGCTTTCAATGAAGTTGCTCACCCAGCGCATGGCTCCCAAAAACGTTTTGACTTCCGCATTGATGAGATAATAGAGCATGCGCAGTTGTGTCAGTGTGGAGACCATCACTGACAGACGTGCGCGCTCACGAACCGTACAAAATTCAACATGGAAATGAATGTATTCTTTTTACGGAACAACTGACGATGGTTGTTTCGAAATTTTATAAATAATAATAATGATTATTATTATTATTATTATTATTATTATTATTATTATTATTATTATTATATTAATAAAATAGTATTATTATAATAATATACTATTATTTGTGTATTAAACAAGTGAGCAATGTGCCACTGAATAATAAATGATAATTCTTCGAAGCAACTCTCTTTGGAAAGCAGACAAAGTAATGAAATGATTGGTCTATTTATTTCATCAGAACTAAAAAAAATAAAAAATAAAAACTCAACGATCTTGAAAGTTCCTCCCTGAAAGTTCCTCCCTTTCTCTTGCACCTGTCGATGTGTGTAGCTAACACAAATTTGCAAATATTTTGTCGTCCTCATGGAATTCAACAGCACACTATGTTAATTTATCAGCGAGTGCTCTCTCTTTTCATGCAATTCATCACGCTTAACATTTAATGCTGAATCATGAAAGCTATGGAGCAAAAAATAATAATTACATAAACCACAAGTGAAATAAAATGTGTCATTCATTCAATAAAGATTTCATTCATTCATCTTCTATACCCGCTTATTCCTATTCAGGGTCACGGGGGTCTGCTGGAGCCTATCCCAGCTGTCTTAGGGCGAAGGCAGGGTGACACCCTGGACAAGTTGCCAGTTCATCGCAGGGCCACATAGAGACAAACAACCATTCACACTCACATGCACACCTACGGACAATTTAGAACGTTCAATTGACCTCACATGCATGTTTTTGGAGTGTGGGAGGAAGCCGGAGAGAACCCACGCAGACACAGGGAGAACATGCAAACTCCACACAGAAAGGTCCCAGGTCCAGGCCCCGGAATCGAACCCACGACCTTCTTGCTGTGAGGCGGCAGCGCTAACCACTGCACCACCGACTATTTTATTACTTAGTTGAAAATGCCATTTTATTTCATTTAACAAAGCATATCATTATTTCATCATGCATTTAATTGTTTTGTGGTCCTGTGTTTTAGTGCTTCATAATTGTATTCTGTTGTCAAATTTGCCCATCAAAGTCAGATTAGTAATCCTGTACATCAGTTTAAGGAAAACCAATTCTAGGTAATGGATTGCAGATCTTGTAGTCACCTGTTACAATGGAAAGAAATGTATACATAATAAGTACGTCTGTGTGCCCGATATTTTAGCTAACACTAAACTTTCTGCACAACTGTCTGCATTGTGCTTTTTCTTCGGCCACAGAGAACAGAAACGTCTGTAGTTCTTTGTTCACCCATGGTACAGTTTCATAAGCTTTTCAGTTTTTAATACGTGTTAATGTAAAAATCCACACGCGAGGCATTTAAAAATGGCGGTTTTGGTCTTTCGTGAAAGACTGCCTTTGGCCAATCAGTGTCCTGAACGTTGCTATGTCACCCTTATGGTCTCAGCTCTGCTCGCTTCAAAACCCCAACGAGGCAGGTACCAAAATCCTAACCCCTGGCAACGTGACAATTGTTTTTTTCAATTGAAGTTTTCGTTATTTTGTTCGTTTTCGTTAACTATTATAACCGTGGTCAGGACCTCCAGTGAGAAGATCCACTGGAGGACATTTAGAGCAAACAGTCAGACAACAGCAGCTGAAAAATGGAGTTTGGATGCTTTCAGCTTCAAGTCGTGGACAGAAAATGATGCTCACACTGTCACACTGATGTTTTCTTCTCCAACCTTCTCTCAGCTCCAGAGGTTGGTGGTCTGCAGGAGCTTCTACAGCAGCAGAAGATCAGTCTGGAGAGGAGATGTGAACGTGTGACTGAAGGTGAAGAAGCAGGAAGTCAAACTCTCCTCAACAGCATCTACACTGAGCTCTACATCACTGAGGGACTGAGTGAGGAGGTCAACAGAGAGCATGAGGTCAAACAGCTGGAGACCAAGAAGACCAAGAAGACCAAGGAGATCCTCCACGACCGTCCAATCAGGTGCAGCCAGATCTTTGAAGCCTCACCTGAGCAGCAGGGAGTCAGGGAGTCAGAGTGGTGCTGACCAGGTCTCTGGGCCGTACTGGGAAGCCTTGGGGTCCCACTGGAGAAGCTGGAGGAGGTGACTGGGTCCAGGGAAGTCTGGGGGTCTCTGCTGAGGCTGCTGCCCCCAAGACCTGACTCCGGATACGGCAGTAGAAGATGGATGGATGGATGGATGGATGGATGCCAGGTGATAGAACATTTCATAAAAACAGACTCTGCATTATAACTTCTATTACACTCTAAAAAACTCACTCCAATATAACTGCACTCGTCCTTCTCTCACATTACATTGGATCACAATGACCAAACAACACAACAAAGACAATGATCCAACTGTACTGCCACGTCCAGACTCAGTGTAGGTCTGTAGGCCTCTTGGACCTTCATGTGAACCACTGCGTGTTGACTGGAGGTGAAACATGACTGACTGCTGTCCTCCTACCTGGACAATGCAATCTCACTTTCATTCTGCTGCAGATGGCCATTTTCATTTTACACCGTCCAACTTTACAGCTCAGGGCGCTGGGACGAATTCCAAATTGTGTGCAGATACAGGCCTACACTTCAAATAATTATGAGAAAAATCCAACGTAAAGAGAGCACTTCCATTAGGAAATAGTCAACATGAAATTTCGTCTTCTACTGACACCTGCTGGTCAAACTGAATAGTTGCAAATATTGTGAAGAAGTTGTCATCTAATTCTAATCCGAAACAATATGGCCATTCCAAGTGAAGTATTAAGACAATTAATCAGGTTTGTACTGCTTGATTGAACACATTCATCCCGTTCCAGTGCACTAAAACCCACTTCCCTTCAGGACCGTGTCAGCGAAGCCAAAACTTCCTTGAGTGACGCTGTTTCCCAGCATGCAATGCGAGCTAGCGATTCACAATACTATTCCATCACAAACATGAATGTAAAAAATAAAAAGGGACGAAAAATGAAACTTCAGGAACACCAACCATTGCAATACAAGCAGAACTGGGCCGAAGTTTTATATTATGTACACCAAAATACAGCCTTCTGGTGGACAAGCTATTTAATCCGTGTCTTCCTATGGCACTTCAGTGGGTGGGAGCTCGTCGTAGAGGTCACGTGCTGGGTGGGTCACCCCACCAACCACCTCGGGGAAGGTCTAAGACAAGAGCCAATGGTTACCCATGCAGGGTATCACCTGATACGGGTGAGCGAGTGAACAGAAAATATGGGTCAACGTGTGCAGTCGTAACAGGAGAAGCTTGTTGGCGGAAATTATGCACTACAAGTGGATGTGACGCTAATGAGTGCGGTGGATGAGGTGGAGCAATGCTCCAGAACCCGATTCAGACTACTCTCCCTCCACTTTTTTTGTTTTGTATGAGCGTTTAAAAAAAACAACATAATGATAATCGAATAAGATTTAGTTTATTAATCAGAATTAAAACAAGTAGGTTTTGCCCTTACAAGATTGTAGTTTTGTTATAGATGAGTTCCTTTGTTGTAGTTTGGCCTTGAAAAACTATATATGGGATGTACCATGACCTGAGGGATTTCCTCATCCCATCCCAGCTTGGTTCTGATGCTGAATGTGAATGTATCTTGCTGTACATCCCACTGAGCTCCAAGGTCCCTCTCCATAGGGAGCTGGTCTCTGTCAAGGTTAATTGTTTTTACCTCTTTAGCTCTCTGCTCTTCAGGAATGGCGGCCAGCACCGAGCGATGATTGCTCACCCACTTATTGAGCTTAAATCCACCTCTACCGCACAGGTCTGTTAGCTGCTGGTACAGATGTATTGCTTGTTCCACCGTGCTGACGGCCTTTAGACAATCATCCACGCAGAAATTTTGACAAACAGTGTTTATAACCTCGGCTGGGAAGTCATGCTGATTGTCGTCGGCTGCTTTCAGCAGGGCGAATGAAGCACAGCTTGGGGATGACACTGCCCCAAAGATGTGGACCAGCATCCTGTGCTCTTGTAGGTCCTTTGTAATGTCCCCATCTGGCCACCAGAGGAAGCGTAAGAAGTTTACATCCTGGTTGGAAACTCTTACTTGATGAAACGTTCCCTCAATGTCAGTCATGAATGCTACAGGGCCTTGGCGAAAACGAAGCAGCACACCTAGCAGTGTACTAGTCAAATAGGGACCCTGCAGGATCTCTTTATTTAATGATGTTCACTCACTTTCAGTCTCACAGCCACTGAAAAACCTGATTGTGATTGAGAGGTCCTCAGCAGCCAATCATTGTTGGGAGTCCAGCCTTCAAACACTCCTACTGAATCCAGAGTCACATCTGTGAGCATCTGGAACTTTGGCCCTGATCCTCCACACCACACAACTTGGGATGACAGCGCCACCTACCTGTATCCTTTCAGCAGCCAGTCCATGCTCTGACCCGTTTCCACTGTGGCCTGTTGTGTCATCTGGACCGGAGTCTGGATCATCAGTGTCCAGGTTCATGGAATCTGTCAGAGTGCCGCCGTCCTGTGATGTAATGATAGAGAATCACTCTATTTATACTAATGTGCAGAACCACTAGAGTGTCATTTCTTCACTGCTGTCAGCAACAAGCATTTGGTGTCACACTGGTGTACAACACTTATGGGCTAATTAATAAGAAATGACATATTTAGGAATCACCCGCAATGCCCAGATTGTTGCTGCTTATCTGCTGATATGAGCCGTCAACTGTTGCAATATAGAACCACGGGCAGGAAATTACAATTAGTGTAGAGTGTATTATAATTTAAAAGTTTACTTACGGTAGTTCTTTAAAGAATTTAGCAGGGATGGAACAGGCTAACGTGACGACGTCACCTGTAACACGGTAGGAGCTCAACCTGCTGTCACGGCGAAAACTCTGTGTTACGTCCCGTCTAGGGGGACCGAGACACAACGTGTGGGACACCTTCCCCCACTCCCAAGCCTCATTAATTTTTCACTGCAGTTGGCAGTTTCAACAAAAAACATTTTATTAATCAGTAAATGAAATAAACAAAACAACTTAACCGGTGGGCAGCAAAGGCTTCAGGGTGGGCCCAGGCCAAAATAATAAACCAAACTCCAACTAGCTCGCCTAAAGAACTAACTAAAGAAAGAAAAAGAACCCAAACACAAAAAGGCTAACCTCCCTACATACTTAATAAACAGGAGAAAAGAGGGGACAAAGAAAATGGCAGCCCACCCCTACGGCAGCGTGCTCTAACGCCATTTCAGAAGTGACTAACTGCAGAGTTGGGAGCGGAGGAGGGATGACCGTCAGGCTGGCTCGACTGCTCCTCCTTCTCAGCCGCGGCGCGTCCAATCAGCAGCCGACATCCAGGACCGCACCTGCAAGGCGTCATCCACTCTCTCACACACACACAAAGATAGAGGCACCTAGACCCACCTGTGGGTCATAACACTCCCTCCCTTAAGAACTAAACCCTATTAACATACCTACAAACAAAACTAAACAAGAAAAACCTCAGTTCCCACGAAATAAGAATTCCGCAGCTAGTCCACATGTACACGTGATAACGCATCTGCCAACACATTATCAACCCCCCTTCCTGTGGCAAATCTGGACATTGAAGTCTTGGAGGAGCAGAGACCACCGCATCTACGAGGGCATTATGGTCTGTAAAAACCTGACCCCAAATTAACATCAAGATGGGCACTGTCAGAAGGAGAGCCAAAGCTTCTTTCTTAACTTCCCAATATTGACTCTATGTGCGTGCTGCTTACTTGTGGCATGTCCCTCTACTTCTGTCATGGTGCAAAACTGACGTACGGCGGGGGTGGTCAGAAAACAATAGTGGGTGGCTCTCAATTAATTGAACAATATCATGACGGGCTAATGCAGGCAAATGGGACAAAAACGAGCTTAAGTTATTCATAATTTCAGAGTTTCCCAGGCGCGCCGAAGGAACGCCGATTTTTTTTTTTTTTTTCAATGAGCCCTCCCTCCGCCAATGGGCACGGAGGGGGCGGAGGCTCAGGCGACACATTTTTCCGAGCAATGTAACGTAATTTTCAAAATAAACTAATTTCAAAATAAAAACCGAATGACAAATTCGATCATATATCATAATTGTATGTTATATTTGTCAGTACATTGTATCAGAGTGCGAGAGAGATTAAACACACACACACACACACACACACACACACACACACACACACACACACACACACACACACACACACACACACAAAAGTAAGCTACGGAGCGGGCTGGCTACGGGGCGAGGGGGGGCGATGATGAAAATGATTTTTTTTATTTTTATTTTTTTAAAGGAAAAAAGACTGCAGCTGAGCAGAAGCGCTTGTCGACCGTCGCGGAGCTGTTCGTGTCTGGTGTGAACCAGTTGGAGCCTCGCTCGCGAAATCCGTCGGCGCTCCGCTTCGCGGTGCTTCCGCTTCCATTGAAATGAATGGCACGAGCCGCGCGCCTGTTCGCGTCTGGTCTGAACCACTACATTCAGTGCCTTTACATGGCACTAGAGAAAATCGAATTATTGCCTTAGTCCGATTATGATCGGAGAACTCACGTGCATGTATACACCTTACTCCGATTATGATTGGAGTTTGAGAACTCCGATTGGAATCGGAGAACTCCGATTGAGACACCCAGATAATGCGATTGGAATTCGAATTTCTCTGCCATGTATACGCCTTAATCGGACTATTAACTGGACAATGCGAGTGCGCATGCGCCACGCCTCGCTCTCGCGACTCATGACCGCACAACTACGTCGTCTAACAAAACAGACGGCGCGAAACAACCTGGCAAACGCGAATAAGAATGTTGACATTTGGAGAGAGGATGAGACCGGGGCGATGCTT
>NW_027466119.1:960000-1017500 GCF_046127955.1 Nelusetta ayraudi
AGAAAAAGGAAAACAAATTTATAAGTAAACTACCAATACCAAAAAGACACAGGGGGGGGAGGGGGAAGCACCGTTCAACACAAACAATGTACGAACAAGGGGGGAGACTTAAACCATAAATATCAAAGCAAATGAGCGAATCAACTTCAACATCAAACTCAAAAAAAAGGGAAAGGATCTTCAAAATAAAGGAGGCCAACGATTCAAATAAGGGGGGAGAAACGGGTCAAACAAAAGCAGGACAGGCTGACACCACACGGGGAGGGAGGGCAACAGAAACAAGACGACTCACGGGATGTGATGATGGTGTTCAGGGCTGAGGCCACCTAGATATAGCGGAGCAGGTTGGATGGGGACGGAAGCCCAAGGGAGTCACCCCAATCACACGTGCACATCCCAGTGGGCAGTCAAAATTGGGTGGCGACGACACAGCAAACTAAAACCAAAAAAAGAGGGATACCACCACCCGTCAACTGTACCAACCATTGTCAGAACTTATGGAGCAATTGTATTTTATTATACAGTAAAAATGGGATACAAGGTCGTTTTTGCCTGTTTGAAAAGCTAAAAAACAACAACTTTGAGGCTTAATATCTCCAAAATGCTACAGTAAAAATCTTTGAAAATAACTGAGGATGTAGTCATGGTGTTCCTCAGGTCAACTGTACAAATCATTGTCAGGACCTATGGATCAATTTGATGTTATTGAACAGTAAAAATTGAAACAAAACAAAAAAAATCAGAGAGCGAGAGAGAGAGATACTTAATTTTAAAACCGGAAGTTAACGCGCTTGCCATTGAACTAAGCGCTGACTTCCTCAGTGGACTCTCGCAGTAAGTACGGCAACACGGGTGCAATGAAAATGTAGAAGCGGCTGGCTTGACTGCGCTAGGACGAACGGCGGCTCACTTGACCGCAGTAACAACAACTACAACAACATGCCCTCCCTCCCTGTTAGAATGTGAATAAACGGGTGTGGAGTCAATCAGTCATTCCCATGGCAGGATAGGCCAACATGGCAGGATATGGTCAACTTTCATAAAACAAACAAAAACGCTGATTCATGATGAACAAATATTAGCCAGCCAGCTAACATTTATCCAACGCTAGCTAGCTAGCTGGCTAGCAGGACAAATAAACAAAATTGGGGGGACAACAGCGTTTCCCCTCCACCTCTCCAGCCCACATCACAAACAAATAACTTACCTTTCCCCTTTGCAAGTTTTTCTTGATCGGTTTTCTTTTCCTTCCGTTTTTCCGCACCGCTGGGATAACTCCTTTTTGATGCCATTATGGTGTCTGTTTGTTTTTAATCCTCTCGCTAACGGGAACGAATGGTAGCTGTCAATCATTCACATCATACCTGTCGGCGTCGCTGGCCCGCTACGTCACAACCTGCGTGACAGTGCGGCAAGCCCCCAGAGTCCAAGATGGCGTCCCATTGCTTTCAATGAAGTTGCTCACCCAGCGCATGGCTCCCAAAATGTTTTTGACTTCCGCATTGTTGGGATAATAGAGCATGCGCAGTTGTGTCAGTGTGGAGACCGTCACTGACAGACGTGCGCGCTCATGAACCGTACAAAATTCCATGTGGAAATGAATGTATTTTTTACGGAACAACTGACGATTGTTGTTTCGAAATTTTATAAATAATAATGAGGATGATGATGATGATGATGATGATAATAATAATAATAATAATAATAATAATAATAACAATAATAATAATATAATATAATATAATAATATACTATTATTTGTGTATTAAACAAGTGAGCAATGAACTGAATAATAAATAATAATTCTTTGAAGCAACTCTCTATGGACCATAACAGCACTGCCACACATATTTTTTAATTAATAACCTCTTTGGAAAGCAGACAAAGTAATGAAATGATTGGTCTAATTATTTCATCAGAACTAAAAAATAAAAAATAAAAACTGAACGATCTTGAAAGTTCCTCCCTTTCTCTTGCACCTGTCGACCGGTCAACTTTTGGCTTATCTGCAGTGGCCGAGAAAATGCTGACCTGTGCTGCAATTAACTGTGTCACCCGATCAACAGGCAAAGGGTGCAAAGGACCCACGTTACTTCGGTTAGAATGATTAATGAAATGACTGTAAGGCACTTTTATGCCACTGACGTTTTTACGTACGTACGTCCGTGTGTGTGTAGCTAACACAAATTTGCAAATATTTTGTCGTCCTCATGGAATTAAACAGCACACCATGTTAATTTATCAGCGAGTGCTCTCTCTTTTCATGCAATTCATCACGCTTAACATGTAATGCTGAATCATGAAAGCCATGGAGCAAAAAATAATAATTACATAAACCACGAGTGAAATAAAATGTGTCATTCATTCAATAAAGATTTCATTCATTCATCTTCTATACCCGCTTATTCCTATTCAGGGTCACGGGGGTCTGCTGGAGCCTATCCCAGCTGTCTTAGGGCGAAGGCAGGGTGACACCCTGGACAAGTCGCCAGTTCATCGCAGGGCCACAGAGAGACAAACAACCATTCACACTCACATGCACACCTACGGACAATTTAGAATGTTCAATTGACCTCACGTGCATGTTTTTGGAGTGTGGGAGGAAGCCGGAGAACCCGGACAGAACCCACGCAGACACAGGGAGAACATGCAAACTCCACACAGAAAGGTCCCAGACCCGGGCCCCGGAATCGAACCCACAAGCTTCTTGCTGTGAGTGTCGCCCCCAACCATTTTTAGTTTCTTCAAATCAGGTAAGAGCATGTCTACCAAACAAAAGGTAAGTGAGACAGGTGTCAGAGATATTGGAAAAAGACAGTTTTCTAGTGATTCAGGTGCTGCAGTCAGGATGAGACGAACAAGGTGAATGGATGGACGGATTGATGAGCCCAGCGAGCCTCCACCATCCACAGACAAGCCAGTCCCATTTCCCAGAAGGATGTCTCTTCCATCTATCTTTGCCTGCCAGGGAAATGCAACCAAACATAGTAATTACAGATGGTGTTGTCTCTGTTAAAGTGACACATGAAAAAAACAAAAACAAAAAACAAAATATGTTTTGTGATTCATGTTCATGACAATAACAATCAAACAGATTTTCTTCATTCTTCCAATGAGTTTCGCAAACAAACATGGAATTTTCCCTGGATCATACTAATACGTTTGTATATTATATAAAGGAAATTATAAAAGTCATTAACACATTTGTGGTGGTTTTATATTAAAGGAGATAGTCAAACGTAAACACGTCCAGTGTTACACTGTAGAATGGACATGTAAATGATTACAACTTTCTTGACTACTCTGCTTGTACACAAGTAAACGGGGTCCTGTTTTTCAGTGAACTCGACATGCTCCTCCGTGTGTATCTTTTCCAAGCGCCTGATTAAATTTGTGGTGTTGAAATTTTTTGCCAAAGTTCCCCCGCTAGGTACTGTAGCGTTGCATATATTGCAGATAGCTTGTGCTATGTCTGTTTCTCTCACTTTGAAAAACTTCCACACCCCCGACACGTTTGTTTGTGTCGCCCATGGATGTTGCTGTCGTGAAGATTCAAAGAAACTTTATTGTCCGTCACATAGCGACAGTACTCAAAACAGGAAGAGGCACGAAGACGAAAATGAAGGTTTTTGAATCATGAATCATTAGCTCTCGGATATAAACAAATAAACATGTCGATGCTGTGAAACTACTTCGGAGGAAATGAGACAGATTAAAAAAGTTTCAACACGACCATGACGTCATTGATCGGATCGGAGATTCATGACATGACGCCCGATCATGAACGTTTCAAAAAATGCCAAATATCGGCCGATCCGATACAGCCGATAAGATCGGTGTAAAGCCTAGAAAACACACACAGGTGATGAAGTGGAAATGAATAAGTACAAACCTGCTGCACTGCTGTGACATTGCTGGAGGCAGACTCAGTCATGTGGACAGTTGAACGTGTTGCCCACACCTGCAAATACAAGGACACAAAGTAACGTTTAAAGAACTGCATTTATTGTCCTATCACAAAGATGCACACAATGAAATACACATATCCCAAATACCAACATGTCACTTGTTTGTTTTGGTTTTTGAGGCAACGCGTGCTGATCGACGTCTCAGGCTGGACATCTGGAAGAACATAAAGAAATGAATTCATAAACAAAGTAACACACTAATTAAACTGTACATGTACTGTACATATGTGATCTTGTGTTGATAATAGGGGTGGGGCGATACGGCTAACCCACGATTCGATACTGTGACGATATTTGGCCCACGATAATGACAACATCACGACACACAATATCTTCGAAATTTTGCAGACGATATGTGACTGAAAAAGAAAAAAATACCCATAAAAAGGAAAATGCCTGTGATCTTGCATTTATTCCAAAACTTTGTATAATGTACAAACAAACGTACACTACACAAGCAAACATATTAAAGTGCATGAACATTAATAACTTTCATGTAAACAAGGACAGTGCTTTCTGGTAATGTAAAGTCAGTAGCAACTTGTTTTATCTCAATTTGGGGATTTCGGATATACAAACCGACGGGAAGATGAGAGAGGGAAAAAAATCCTTTCACTGCCCCGATTCTGAAAATCAATAAAAAATGATGCAGACAAAATAAATAAATAAATAACCGCGTCCCCGAAATATACGGGTGTAGGGGAGGAAATATCTAGACACTAATAGTAATATCTCCCCAATACGTATTCCGTCGTTCCGGTGTCAAGGTGAGGATTTCAAAGTAAAATACATAATAATTAATTTAATCTGACTCCATTTGATAATAATAACTTTACTTTTATACATTGATTGAGAGAAAGACTTGATTAACAATTAAGAATATAGACTCAATAATAATAAACTTCTCGTGATCTGACATTAGTCTTCAGTTCAGGGATGGCTTCTATAAATTAACAAAACTATTCAGTTTGTTCATTAAACATGGAAGAATAGCCTGATGTCTGGGTTGGAGTATTCAGAGGTTATTGAACATGATACCCAATCTTATCTGACCAACTCAGAGGTTAAGGGTTTGAATAATGTCCAGTGAAACTTACCATATAACTAAGGTCTTTGGGATTCTGATTAATCCCTATCTTAGTTCAGTGATGGCAGATATAGACAAAGCACTCAGTGACCTTCTTAACATAGAAGAACAGCCCAGACATCTAGGTTGAGATGTTCAGAGGTTTATATCTTCCAACTCAATAGTTAGAAAAACATGACACTCAATCTTTTCTATTCAACTCAGAGGTAAAGAGTACAAGCATTACTCAAATGAATTTACCATATAACTGAAGACTAAATCAATATCTGATGTCAGATTGCTCTCCACATAGAAACAAAAGTCTCAACAAGTTAATATTGAAGGGGAATGGATAACATACCAGTTTATTGCGATGTCCAGAGTAAACATGCAGCAAAAATGTAACAGACCGGTTGTGTAAAAATGATGGTAGAAAAAATCAAGAAGTCAAAGAAAAAGAAGAAGAAGAGAGAGAGAGAGAGAGAGAGAGAGAGAGAGAGAGAGAGAGAGAGTGGGTCCCAGAAAAGGAGAGAGAAGAAAGAAGCGACTTCAGATTCTTGTTCCTTCCCTTAAATATCCTCCCAGAACAGAGACACTGCTAAAATGCATATTTAAAAGATTCAAATCAGATCAACTCTTCCTACTCGGGAACCTTTTGGTCATCAGGGGTAATTTTCCACAGCAACAATAGATCACCAAGACCTTCATACCTCTCGCACTGACACTCACAACATTTCAAAGGAAAGTTCTAAACAAAAGGCAGAGACAGTCCCTGAATGCAAATCCAACAAACACAAGGAGATACCTTTTGGCCCTCGGGGGTTCCTTTCCCACGACATGTAAATCATGTAAGTTAATTACAATAGGTGAGATTGATACAGTTGTAACCCCTGTCTTTGAAGAACTTCCATTGTTAGAGAAAACACTTCAGGATGTGGATTTGACTGTCTTACACGGGACAAAGTGAAGTGCGTCCCCCATCAGTTCATTACGGGACAGGCTTTTTTATTTGCAAATATGGGACAATCGCGTATTTTACGGGAGGGTTGGCAACCCTATCTAGACCACAGACGGAAATTAAATGAGGTTTTGTCATTTTCCATAAAAAACGGGACAAATTGTGTCCCGGGAGAGATTTTATCTTTCCCGGGACAGGTGGACAGGTGGTGTTTGGAAAAAAATATTGATATTTGCCGTCAGTGTATCGATTATTTATTGCGACAGAAAGCACAACAATATATTGCAAAATTGATTTTTTTTTTCACCCACCCCTAGTTGATAAGTGTATGAATAATTGTGTGAATGTTACCGTGGCAGCTGGGGAAACCCTGCCACATGACTCCACGACGGTCTCCATGTGGTCCAGCAGCACAGCCTCACTGAACCACACGGGATTGGACGGGATGTCTGTGTGAAATGCAGTCTCAACAGCTGTTGGTACTGTCTATAAAAAAAAGAGGAGAGGAAATCAGAGTCAACTTAGGATAAGTGTTCATTTTTAAAATAAAAAGTTGCACAGTTTGACAAATACACGATTGGGGGGAAAAAAAAAGAGGGATGAACAGGTTACCTCAACCTCCTGTCCAACAAGAGTCCATTCAGGAGCAGGTCCATACACTGGCATGTAGATAGGACCTGTCACAACCACTCTGGGAGACACCGTGGGCGATGATTGGTTGTGGCACAACACCCCTGGCCTAGGTGAAGGGGGTGCGAGCTGATGGAGCATGCAGCATGCAGACGCTCCACCAAAATCAGTCCTGAGGTGCACCTAAACAGAAAACAACATGTTAACACATATTTGTCATATCAAATGAAGAGCAAGTAAGGCTGAAGAAGGCAAAACTTACACCATCATAACACCACCATGTACAGCTGACGAAGGGGGAGGTGATCGGCCATATACACAAATGTTAAACCTGGAAGAAGTGTCACATAATCAATTATGTAATCACACAATTCTAAGAAATATCTGTTAGCACAGTGTCACTGAAGAGAAAAAAATACAACAAAAATATGTATTTTACACACCCATGCGTGCAGCAATACGATGTTATACTTGACGTAGCGCTGTTTGTAGTTCTGGCTTGACAGTCAGGCGAGGTGGAAAGTCAAGCACAAACACCTACAAAATAGTTGTATAAAAAAAAACCCAAAACAACCATAAAAATGCAAAATAAATTCATGAATATTCTTGTTATTGAACTATGGATCATGGAATTACTTGATATTGATAAAACAAAGTGGCGATGACATTCATGTGTTCAAATTTGTTTGTCACAGCAGATAAACAAACCTTGGGCCAGCGGTCCAACACAGTTGCCAGTAGCGCAGCAAAATCCTGGGCGGAGTCTGTTACAAGCCCGTGTTCAAGGTTGTTGCCCGGGGCGAGAACACAAAACCATCCACAAGTGGACAGAGATGTGAGTCTCCCACCACCAGAAGAAAAACATAAAGAAACTCGTGGCTTGACAAAATCACGACCCATACCTTCTTGTCTGGTTGCTGGGCCTTAAGAACGAACTTGCACTGTTTTGTCAGTCAGGAGCAAAACGGGCCATCTTCGCACCCAGGTCGCTGACCAGTACCGCGCCCTGTGTAAATTGACAAAAAAGAAAAATCTAAATATGTTTTTGTAAGATTTATTTGGAATACAACATAACAACACAGGCAGAACATGAAATCATGAACGTGGAAGTACTCACGACGTTCAAAGTCCTTCCGAGGTGGAAAAGGTGTCCAATCCCGTTTTTGCTCCAGGCGTCGTTTCATGGCCAGAGAGCGACGGAATGCCTTGGTGTTCGGCATCTGAACAATGAAATGAAAGATTGTGTCATTTTCAATGAAGGACAATGATAACACAAGTTTACAGAAAGGTTTCTGTACCTTTGCAGCTGGAGACGATGAGCTTAAATCAATAAAGCAAAAGAAAATGTGTATGTGTACTCTTGGACCCTAACCCTAATGCCATACAAGTCTATGGGGTGAAATTTCAGCTTTGTCCTACAGATATGGGGCCACTTGCTTTTTCATCAGGAGCCCCCAAGAAGCACCCACGCCAAATTTGGGGCTTCTAGTCCTTGAGGAACCCCGAAACCCTAACCCTAATTTCAGCTAACCCTAACCCTAACCCTAACCCTAGTTTCAGCCTTATTGTTAACCCTAATTCAATGCAAGTCTATGGGGTGAATTTTCAACTTTGTCCTAGAGACATGGGGCCACTTGCTTTTTCATCAGGAGCCCCCAAGAAGCACCCACGCCAAATTTGGGGCTTCTAGTCCTTGAGGAACCCCGAAACCCTAACCCTAATTTCAGCTAACCCTAACCCTAACCCTAACCCTAGTTTCAGCCTTATTGTTAACCCTAATTCAATGCAAGTCTATGGGGTGAATTTTCAACTTTGTCCTAGAGACATGGGGCCACTTGCTTTTTCATCAGGAGCCCCCAAGAAGCGCCCACGCTAGATTTGGGGCTTCTAGCCAATGAGGAAAAATTTGGAGCAGACACGACAGGGTTACAGCTGAGAAGGCACTTAAGATCCTCAAAGGACTGTTGCCACTAACTAGACCAAACAAATGGTTTCAATGGACTGGTTAATTCTTCTCTCGTGGCCGGCAGCTCCACTGCCTTAGTGCTGCATATGCCCGCTCAGGGGCGCCGCCAGGAATTTTGGGCCCCCTGAAAAAACAAACAAACAAATGGGCCTCCTTTGCGCAGCGCTTGTCAAAAGCTTCACATCACTCTAAAAATACAGGATAGTTCAATAATAGTGCTTGAGTCCATCTTGACAGTGTCAATGTATTTTTATTGTGAATTCTCCACGAAGCAAACTCTTAACATTGATGAATGATTCATGAAAAAAACACTTGATGTCTCTCGGACAAAGTTGAGCTTTGACCTTCATAGACTTGCACTGCATTAGGGTTTAGCGATAAGGCTGGAATTAGAGTGAGGGTTTTGGGGTTCCTCATGGGCTAGAAGCCCCAAATTTGGCATGGGTGTGTCCTGGAGGATCCTGATGAACCTGAAAGTGGCCCCATGTCTATAGGACAAATTTGACCTTTGACCTCCATAGACTTGCATTGAATTAGGGTTAACGATAAGGCTGAAACTAGGGTTAGCTGAAATTAGGGTTAGGGTTTTGGGGTTCCTCAAGAACTAGAAGCCCCAAATTTGGCGTGTGCGCTTCTTGGGGGCTCCTGATGAAAAAGGAAGTGGCCCCATGTCTCTAGGACAAAGTTGACTTTTGACCCTCATAGACTTGTATGGCATTAGGGTTAGCGATAAGGCTGGAATTAGAGTGAGGGTTTCGGGGTTCCTCATGGGCTAGAAGCCCCAAATTTGGTGTGGGTGTGTCCAGGAGGATCCTGATGAACCTGAAAGTGGCCCCATGTCCCTAGGACAAAGTTGACCTTTGACCCTCATAGACTTGTATGGCATTAGGGTTATCGATAAGCGATACAAACCTGGTGAGTTTAAGACTTAGTGACTCTACGTACATGAATGTATGGGGTACCCCGTCCTTACCTTGTTCCAACCTTCCCTCCACAAACCTGGCTGTCCAGTGCCGAAGTCAAAGTGAGAGAGAGAACAAAGAAGGAGGAGGGCCTGTGACGCCGCTGCTGATTGGCTCGTTGGTCGGTTGAATGAGCCAATTCTAGAGCTCCCCTCGGTGTCCACACACTGCAAAATATATCTAAGAAATAAACACTTAATTTGAGAAAGAACAGGCTAGAAACAAGTCAAATTATCTGCCAATGCAGTAAGATATTTAGACTTGGTAAGATTTCTTAAAATAAGACGATATATCTAGGCATTTGAAGAATGGAAAAACTCTTGAAATAAACAGTAAAGCACTCATTCCAAGGACTGTACTAAGTCAAATAAACTTGATACTAGCTTCTCAATTCTTTTTTCACGTTTGCTTCTTTCTTAATTTGAATGAAAAGATCTTAAAACCAGACCTACTAACAGTGCAATTCTTCTTAATTTAAGTGTTCACAATATTAGTTTTTTTTTTCTCAAAATGAGACAAAGCATCCACCCCCCCTACGCCCATTCCCCCCCCAAAAAAAATAATTCAGCAAACAGAATTAATATTGTCAACAACTATTTATTCACTTAAATTGCTGACAGTGCCTTCACTGCCTTGTAATAAAAACGTCACTAAGGCATTGCATCTTAAAACAACCTCAAGCAATCATTTCTAGAACGCAAGTAACAATTGTTACAATATTCACCGTCATCATTATTGAATATTGATTCAGATTCCCTGACACTCAGTTACACAAAAAAAAAAAAACAGTATGGGGACAGCATATAGTGTTGTGTTCCTATCACCACTGATAACATGTTTGTTCCAACAGACTCCCACCCACCCTCAAGTTACAACTACCAGGGGAGTGTATCACTACCTATGCCTAGTACACAGCTCTACTCCCCAATAAAATCTTTCCATTCTGCCATGGTCTTTTTTGTATGAGGCTGTGGTGTCTCACTCATGGATAGTGTCCTGTAGCACTTCTGTCTGAATGACAGAGAGAAGGGTTGCCACACACTTTTGGATATGTGAGGTGCAGGGCATAGTAGTAACCCATCAGATGAAGCAGACCGTCACTCAAGTCTTCCTTGGCAAGCGTGGTGGCGGGAGTGGCTCCAAGACAGATGAGACAGCGGGTCCCATCAAACAGCAACACAGGCTTGCAGAAAGACCTCTTCTGCGAGTACATTGTGGGATCTTCTGTTGGCTAAAGAAAAAGAAGAAGGAAACGCCACATCCATGCATGGAACTATGAAGTGTTGAATGTGAGAAAATGCGAACAAACTTTCACCTGAATGACATGAAGCAGTGCCTCACTGGCATGTCCCAGCTTCTTCGGTGGTGGACTTGGTGAAGGAAAGAGTGTGGGGAGTGCCCTGAGCAGCGCGATGGAATATTCCACTGGAATAGAACAAATCAACTTTGAGTTCAAAGTTAGTCTTCCTAAAAATTAGTCTTATTAGGTTTGTGTTGATCACCAAAAAATCTTATTTTTTCAGCATCTATTCATTCAGCGCAACATAAACCATCCTATGTCCAAGGAAACAGCTACACAGTCAATTAGAGACACAGCAAAATGACCCACCTACATCCCATCTCTTTTTTTAGTTCATCAATGAATTTTCTGTTGCCCTTATCCAGAATGCGCCGCAGCTCATTCATCGCCTATAATGCAAGTCAATTAAAATCTGCAAAAATGCTTGCTTTTCATCAGAAACCAAAACAAGTTAATCACTTACACGATAAAGATCCTTGACACATGGATATGCATCCAGGATCTTTGTTGGCCTTGTCCTGTTCTTTCAGAACATCACTATCAATGAAGGATCTTCTTGCTTGAAACTGCAGGTCAAGAATTTGGGAGACAGCATCTTGGTTGGGTTTTGGTTTCTTGTACAGCTCCTGCAGGGTCTGATAATGTCTGGCCTGTGCTGTCAGACCATCTTTGGCTGATGAAATGGAGGAGACAAATCAGTAAATCAGTCAAATGGATGAAATTGTTTGGAGCATCAAAATATATCAAATGACAATTCAAATGTAAAAATGCCTGTGGTATATCATGATATCCAAAACTATCATAACATTGCCTGGCTTTCATACATTATCATTATTATTAAAATGGACATGTTTCTACTTACGTGAAGTGTGGCCATTATCAGAACTGCGCCCTGGTGTGTGACACAAAATAATTGTTGATCCACCAATTGAGTCTGCATCATGATCTTCTTCTTGGTCACTTGCTGAGAAGTCAATGCGATGCCTTTTCTTCTTGTGGCCCCTCTCTGGTGAATCTCTTGTGAAGATTCTTGTAAGTGCTCGCCTGTGGTAAATAAAATTTCACTCATTGAAAGAACAAATAAAGATGGAAAGTGAACATGCACAGATAAAAAAAGTATCAGCCAAAAATAACCACACGCTTCAAAATCTAAGTGCGCAAAATAATATAATCACTTACATGTTTCATTGTTTTGTCTTAATCCTTCAGCATGTGATAATACTCCACTAGTCTTTTAGCCATTGCAGTGACTTCATGCTTAGAAGGGTACCGGACCCCCTCTCTTGCTGACTGGCTCTCAAGATAGAAATCATGCTGGTGACAGTGTTTCTCACCAGCCTGCATCTCAGCTCTTTGAACATGACACATTTCCCCTCACTGGCAGGGTGGGCCATCTGGAAGTAGTGCTTACGAGCTTGCTCCAACTCACTGTCTGTATAGAGGGTGGGCAAACTTTTTTAGCAACGGGCCACATGACAGACCTGCATCGAGTCGGCGGGCCACGGAAGGGGGGGTTGTAGGTAGGTACAGAATTAGTCCGGGTGCAGAATCGTTCTGGGCGTAGTGACTGCCCGATACGGCAACTCCATTGGGACATACCTCTACATCGCGGTCGAACGTGATATATGGATAGATCACGGTCAAAACGCTATTTCACGGGTGATAGATAGATAGATATATAGATAGATAGATAGATATATAGTGTGTGTTGAATACATACATTCGTATATATATATATATATATATATATATATATATATATATATATATATATATATATATATATATATGTATATATATATATATATATATACATATATATATACATATGTGTGAAGAGAGAGAGAGAGAGAGAGAGAGAGAGAGAGAATTTCGTGTTTACAACATAATACAAACAAAGTACTGTAAATACGGCAGGGATTGACAGAAAAAAAAAGATAACCTTAATAAATCGATGTAGTTTGTCCTAATAGAGTTGCCGTATGTGACGTTGTTGGCATTCGCCCACTGGACAGAGGCGACTGCCAATTACGTCACATACGGCAACTCTATAAACGTACCGCGATCTATCCATATATAACGTTCGAACGCGATGTAGAGGTATGTCCCAATGGAGTTGCCGTATCGGCAGTCACTTCCGGAACGATTCTGCACCCGGACTATTTCTGTACATACACCTCGTTGACGGGGGGGGAAGCACGCTATCGCTATCGCGCTACACTAACTCGGCAAAGTTACGTGCCGACAAAGTTTCGTTGGGGGGTGCGGTGTTGGGGGGTTATGACTGGCTTCATGCGGGCCGGACAGAGACACGCAGCGGGCCGGATGTGGCCCGCGGGCCGGGGTTTGCCCATGTCTAGTATAGACAACATATTGTGGAGGAGCAGGAAGCTGTAGGGTCCTCTTGGGGCTGCTTTTCACCAAAGGAGTGGATGTCTGAGGACAGATTGGAGATGTTCCTCCTGGTGAAGACACAGTTCCTGGCTTCATTCGGGGCAGCCTTGTCTGGTACGGTGGAATTCTCAGCCGAGAGGAAACCAGATCCAAAACATTATGAACAAGAGAGAAACAATAGACACAATTAGGAAAAAAGAAGAAAAAAGTGTTATGCTCGATGTTTTCAGAGCAAAGTAGGTAACCAATCACATCTACATTAATAAGGGCCCAAATCCGTTTCCTCCTGAGAAAGTGTTCTGGTCCAGGAAAAAGGTCTCTCAAATCATCACGACTGAGGGTGTGGAGCAAGACTTCATCGATGTTGGCAGCTATAAAGACAGTCCAATCATTAACAAACCTACATTTTTTAACTGAGGAATTTAATTCAACTTGACAAGTCAAACCAAGTTTGTTTTGTGCCAATTTCTGTTATCAGAATTAATTGTAAATGCAATTCAGTTTAGACATTTTGTCTCAAATTTGTAAAATACTTCTTTTTGAAATCAGTGTCAGCATACAGTTATTTTAATTACTTAGCGGACAAATCACAGTAATGGAAATTTTTTCATACCTACACATGACATACCATTTAAAATTGATACTGTGACATCATCCAGCTCATCCATTATTGGCCCCGGTTTGGATGTCCATTTCATTTCTCCTCAATCTGGCAGGGAAAAAAAAATCATCATATTAAGGTCACAATTAGGACAAGCTAGCCTTCCGACTCAAGATCCATTTTTTTACAATGCCCATCTGCCATGGATCCCAAAGTTCCCATGCAATTAAAAGTTGTGACACCTTATCTGAATGATAACCATAGACAGCTCAACGGATTGCTAGTCATACAGACAACAATCAAAATTGGAGTGAAACTTGTAACCACAATGCCTGCAACATGGTGGTACTTATGGTAATAATCATCAAATACCAGTGTTCTTCGTGACAAAATGACAACATCTGATAGGATTGTGCCACCTTGAACTGCAATCAACTTAAATTTTGATAAAAACAAGCAAATTGTACCTAAACTACATCTTCAATCAATCCAATTTGAGCACCCTCTACCCCATAAACTGAAGATACTGCAATACAAACTTGGTAGTACAGTATTTCATCATGCCACATATAACTAGGAATGCTAATTGCTTGTTCACATGACTAGAATTGCAGTACATCAATCCAATACAAAATATACACTTGTGACACTTGTCATCAAGCTCATAAATCCATCGAGTCGAGATGAGCACGTGCACGGAGTCGGACTCCGTGAGTTCACATTAACAGAGCATTGCGTTTGCATAAATTATGCGCGGCTATCGAGCTAGAAGCCGAGTCCGATTTGGTGCACACAACCACACTATAATGCCTCTCAATGTCCTAACCCATGCCACGCAACACAAACGTGAGGGACCGATTTGAGTTTCTCACGGGACCAGCAGTGAAGTCACAACCGTCGCCCCAAATGAAATGTCGCAGTAGGAGCCTGAGGATTTTCTGACTCAACATGCTGATCATCAGGTAACGTAATGTTGGCTTCCTTGACGACATTAGACAACTCCCTGTTTATATTTTATTCATATTTTAGTACAAAGCCTCCTTGTTTTATGATCTGCTCCTGTTTGACTTGTTCAGTTTTTGTTTTGACATTATGTTTGTTAGTATTCATTTCAAATTAACAAGAAGTACCGGTACATATATAATATAACACTTGCTTCAAACAAAGCATAACTAACTGTACATATCATATCTACAGGAAGGAGCTGGTACATTAAGTGAGAATATTCAAGAATATTAAGAGAAGATATATTCAAGGTTGTCCTAAGGTCAACTGTACCAACCATTGCCAGAGCTTATGGAGCAATTTGATATTATTGTACAGTAAAAATGGAATATTGGGGCTGTCGCAAAAAGGCTTAATATCTCCAAAATGATACTGTACATATGCTTGATAATGACTGAGGATATAGTCAGGGTGTTCCTTAGGTCAACTGTACCAACCACTGACAGAAATTATGGAGCAAAGCAATGTTACTGTACAGTAAAAAATTGAGTACTGGGCCCTTTTTGCCTGTTTGAAAAGCTAAAAAAAAAAAAAGGAAAACAACAACTTTGAGGCTTAATATCTCCAAAATGGTACATTAAATATGCCTTATAATGATTGAAGATATATTCAAGGTTGTCCTGAGGTCAACTGTACCAACCATTGACAGAGCTTATGGAGCAATTTGATGTTATTGTACAGTAAAAATGGAATATTGGAGCTGTCGCAAAACAAAACAAAAAGCCAACGTTAAGGCTTATTATCTCCAAAATGATACAGTAATCAATCACATTTAGAAATCAAATGTTTCTAAATGTCAAGTCAGTAATGTGAAGTCAGTGCTTGATGTGTCATCAGCAGGCGTCGGCGTCAGTAATGGGGCATCGGCGGGTTTCGGGCGGAAACGCCAGGCGTTGGGAAGCGTTGGCGGGTGTCGGGGGCTCGTGGCCAGGTGGCGGACGTCACAGCAGGCAGTGGCCAGGTGGGCTCAGTCCCGCAAACGCTGCTTACAGCTTTAATTTTTCAATCGGACATTGACTCTGTGTAAAATACTGCACAGACGCAATGTCAGAGTTTTAGTAGTGGTTTTTAGCATACATAACAATAGCTTATAGGTTAATGTTTAGAGAGTTATTTTTAGTACAACTGTAAGTTCGTATTACCATGTGCCTTGCAGATTCTTGCCTTTGTGATCACGGGAAGTGTAACAGTCAAAGTTATGATGTTTGTGTCTAAAGCCAATGGTGGACATGAATTGATGTCTGTGTGGATGTTTTCACTCTTGTGTCCTGTGATCAAGAATGATCAAAAGGGGGGAATGTAATGGGAAATATGTATTCTTGGGTTATTCTTTATTATGTTGTATTCTGTGTCATATGATCACTAGTAGCACGTGTAATCTGTTCGTTTCATAGTATAACCTTCTCGAGACATTCTCCTCGTGGTCCACCAGAGGAGGCTGTAAATGTGTCAGCTTGTGCTGATTCTCTGTGCTTTGTTTTCCTCTTCTTCCCTTCCTTATCTCTTCCCCTCCCAGTCCAGTGTATAAGAGACCTTCTTCCTCCTTTCCTCCTCGCACTCGCACTCCCATTTTACTGTGTTTTGTGCCTCGGAGTTCCGATCCCCTTTTTATTGTTTGTTCATTAAATTACTTATTATCCCAGTATTCCTGCATCGGCATCTTTGCTCTTTTCCACAACAATTTGGCGTCACGAACAGGATAGCTGAAGACCCGTCAGTGAAACTCTGGGACGTCGAGGGCCCGGGACCAGGAACGGAGGAAACTCCTCGTTCCCCCTCTACCTCGAACCAAACATTCAGAGATGAGAGGATCGGCGTCTAAGAGTGGATCTGATCGGCTTCACGTCTATCCAAGCGAACCTGGAAGGGAAGTGCTGATTCAGAGATCGGGTGAGAAGTAATTGTTCTTGTCTCAGACATATCAGTGACCAGTGGGTTGTTTTCCTTGTCGTCTACGAACGGTCCCGGGGCAGGACGGAGCGCATACGTTAACCGTGCCTGTCAGGTAGGTGTTGATTCTGAATCAACACTGAATTCCCGCTCCACAAGTGAGCCGGACGCCTTTGGTGGGTAACTACCAGAGGGGTGAGTTTTTTCTCTACCTTTTTGCGCCTTAGTAAGAAAAAGGGGTGCACGGGGACGCCTGTGTAACTTTCCGACTTGAAATTTTGTGAAAACTTAGTGAAAAGTCGGGAGGGCTAAGTCTAGCTAGACATGGGGAAGAACCAGAGCAAAGTGGCTGCTGCTGTTCCCCAGCGGGGACCAATTGTGGACGACATGAGAAAGAAATATGGTCCAGATTGTCTTGACATGTTGGAAATTTGGGTTGAAAAGTATGATTTCCCAGCAGGGGGATCACTGAGTTTGGAGGAATTGAGAAACCTCCAGGATAAATTGAAGATAGCAGAGGGAGAGGTTACAAAAAACAAAAAACAAAGAAATATGCAATTCAGATCATCAAAGATCATGAAAGGTGTTTTTCATTTTGGAAAACTGAAGCAGAGGTCAGGGACAGGAAACAAGTGGAAAAACGTGTGAACAGCGCTGTGCACTCGAGCACAGGGGTGACAGAGATAACGGCAGAGGGTGCACACACTCACACACACTCCCCAGAGGAGGGAGAAAAGGAGCCGCTCACACACGAGCATTCAAATGCACCAAATCGTCTGTATCCTTCTCTTACAGGCCCGAGGGACCCTCTCCTGGACATGCCTGTCTTCCCTCCTCCCGCCTGCCCTCATCCAACGCTACCACCGTACAACCCTGCGCACTACAGCACCGACGCCGCAGCGTTGCCACGTTCATCAGGACTGACGTCAACCAAACGGCCAGCCTCATTACTGCTTTCAGACAAGGGCTGCTCCCCCAGATCACCAAAACAGTTAACAGAAGCTGCTGCGTGGGGATTGAAGATGCCTGAGGGAGGTCCGACGTCATGCAGTGCACGCTGAGAGGCTTCTGCAGGAGGCCTCCCTCACCATGATGAAGCACCTCAGTGACACGGCGAGACGGACCCCCGGCCTACAGCGTTTTTGCAGGGAAGTGATGCACACACACACATGCAACACGCTTCTTGCAATGAAGAAATGCTTGCTGTCCCCTCTAACTTCCCTTCCCCTGCTGACAAATACACTGATTCATATTCTGATGTGGATTATTCGGAAACGTATACTGATTTACAGGTCAATGCTGATTTTTGTTCTGACAATGATTTAGGTTCGACTGATTGCTCATTGCTTTGATAACATTGTTTAAGTTGAGTTTAAATTTACACTATTTTTTTTTTCTTAGCTGCTAATTGTTCAAAAATGCTGATGTTAAAAGTGTGTTTGCACAGTAAATGTTATGGCACTTTAATTCATATGGCAGTACATTTAAAATAACTGGCCGTCAAGTTCCAGGAACTGACAAACTGCACTGAGTTGAGTGAGATTCTCCAAAGGAACTCCAGTATAAATGTGGACTTTACATTCTAGTCCCCTGTGAAGAAAAACCCAAAAGTGAACGTTTTTGTGCCTCACCCTTTCTAACTGGGACATTTGCAAGGGAACGCAGACTGGTTATGCTGCTCCCTGATAAAAGAAACATGTTTCTGCTGTTACCTCAGAAATTGCCTGTTATTATTGTGGCTCAGGATTTTGGAGGTAGATTTTTTTTTATTTTTCATAAGGAACAGGATAACAGTAATGCCCTGGCATTGGCAATAAGCTTTAATTTTGTATTTGCATTTTTTTTAACTTTAGATTTACATTAAAAATGTTTCTGTGTAAAGTGCTGATGTTAAGTGTTGCACGATAAATGTAATGGTGTTTTCGTTTATATGGCAGAACATTTAAATTAAAGTGTATGAAAGACTTATTTTAAATTCATTATTGGCTTTTGCGTATACGACGTGATTAATCGTGATTGATCAGGTAAATCATGCGATTAATTGCGATTAAAATTTTTAATCGTTGCCCAGCCCCAGTAAAAACATTTTTCTGGTGCCAGCATTTCGTGAGGCAGAAGTTGATTCATACTTCAGTGCCTTGGAGCGAATAGCTTCGCCACTCAACTGGCCAAGAGACATGTGGCCTGTCCTTCTCCAATGCAAGCGGGTGGGAAAAGCACAGGAGTTGGTGTCCGCTCTTTTCTTAGAAGACAGCCTGCAATATGATGTTGTGAAGGAAGCAATTTTTCCTGCTTATGAGCTTGTTCCTGAGCCCTACAGGCAAAAATTTAGGAACCATAGAAAATCTAGTGGTCAAACCTTTGTCGAGTTTGCATGGGAGAAAAGCAACCTCTTTGATAAATGGTGTGCAGCTAATGATGTCAAAAATGACTCTGAGTCACTCCGTGAGCTCGTTCTTTTAGAAGATTTTAAAGACTCTTTGCCAGAGAAGGTGGTAATGTTCTTGAATGAACAGAAAGTGTCGTCATTGTCCAAGGTTGCTGTCCTCGCAGATGAGTTTGTGTTGACCCACAAAAATGTCATCTCATCTTCCCCCCCGATCGGACAGGCCTTCTGCTTCTCGTCCCACAAGAGCCGAGTCTAGCCACCTCCCCCTTGAAAAGGCTAGAGGGAAGGGACTTCTGGTTTGGCCATAAAGCGGTAGACTGCGCGACACCAGGGCTCTCGACCGTCTAGGGTAAAAACTCCCCAAAAACTTGAATAACTATTGTCAGATATCATATTAACTACAAAGTGATCAGGGGAACGTTGGAATGGGAAGGAAAACTTGATTCAACCAAAACAGAAACACGGTAACAGACAATATGGCGGAACTACCAGCTAGCTCATAAACAGAGGGAGATGGTGAAACGAACTCCTCGTGACTAACGACGCGGAAAAGGGCTCGGACATAGAAATTATTAGCAAGGAGATACAGGATTTAAAAACGGAATCAAAAGAAGTCCTTCGCACGTTTGGAGAAACACTGAGGAACGACGTGGAAAAAGACTTGGACGACTGCAAAGACGAAATAAATCAACAACTTGCGAAAGTCGTCACCGAACAGGAGCTCCAGACCGGCAAGATCAACGAGGCTGAGTCACGGATTGAAAAGCTAGAACGTTGGGCACAGGAAGCTAATGACGCTCTGGTCATATCACTGAGAGAACAAAAAGCTCTTCAGGACAAGTTAACTGACCTGGAGTCCAGGCCGAGGAGAAACAACCTACGTATCTATGGAGTCACTGAAGGAGAGGAGGGAGAATCTGTGGCCAAGTTTGTGGAAGACCTGCTGAAAAGCAAACTGCACCTGCCAGCAGATTTTAATTTCCAAATTCAGAGAGCACACCGCTCATTTGCACAGAAGCCAGCGGACGGTGCCCAACAGAGACCCATCATTGTTAACTTTCTGGAATTTACTACCAAAGAGAGGGTCCTGAGAGAGCTATGGAGAAAGAAAATAGAACTGGGGAAGAAAGTACCGTCATTCCATCACGATTACGCGACAGAGATGGTCCAAAAGAGAAAGGAGTACAACACTGCTAAAAGAATCCTGAAGGAGAAGGGCATCCGCTTCCAGACGCCATTCACCAAGATGAGGACCCACTGGGATACGGGAACTCGAACCTACAACAGCGCAGAGGAGGTAAAGGAGGAATTGGCGAGACGCGGCCTGGCGGAGAAGACGGCGGTCGCGACGGGTGCGGAGGGGCCTGCGGCACTCGGTGCCCCGCACTACGACGGAGTGGCAGTGCAAGGAGGGATCCTGGAGGGGCTACGCATCAGCAGCGACACGAGCCAGAGAAAAGATACAAGAGTTTCAAACTATAACAAAATCGCTACTCAATAGAAAACCCAAAGTTTCACCAAAATTTCACAACAAAACAAAGAAAAGAAAACCAACCAAAGAAAGTGGTTACGCTAACAAAAGAAACAGACAAACTGAATTGTCTAAACCAAATAAACCAAAATCAAAGGAAAAGTGTCCGCGTTGTGTTGTTGTGTTGCTGTTGGAGGGCTACAACAACACAATGTCTTCGATGCTACGCTTTGTGCCGTCGCCACGGACCCCAAACTCTCGTTCTTGTTGGATGCGGGTTCTGCGCAGACTGGTGGGAGAGTTTGTGTACAGGTTTTGCAAAGGAACGGTGTCTTCAGTTATACACACGCTCATTAAAGTGCCGACCATGGAGGAAGCTTGTGCCGTTTCCAGCAGAATAACAGCGAAATTATCGAAATGAAAACAAATCAGAAAAACATCTCTTTGCTGTGCTTTTATTTACAAGTTGAAATTCTTCTAACTTACAAAAAATGTGAACGAAAAGGTAGAAATATAAATACGAAGGAATACGTATTTGTTCAGGGCTGCGCAAAGCCGGAGCCCTGCATTTGCTGCGCTACCCTTTTAAAAAAGGTCTCTGTTGTGTGTAATTTTGAACAACTCCAATGAACAACTCTGGAACAGCAACACAAAAGCAATAAGGACGATACAGTGTCACAACAAATAATCGGTGTCAGAAGGGAAATAGACGATGTCTTGAGGCTAGATGTTGAGAAAAAGCTGAAATTCATTAAACAGACCCACTATGAATCAGGCTGTAAATCAACCAAATATTAAGCAAGAGGAATAAAGGCCCAGCAAGCTTCTCATGCAATATGTAAAATTAGAGACCCATTAACGAAACAGCTACTACTTGAACCTGAAGAAATAGAGAGGGTTTTTAAAGATTACTATGAAAATCTATATACCCAACTCACGGCTAAAGAAGATTGTGAGATGAAAGAATTCCTTGACTCATTGGACCTACCAGCCATTGGAGATGAGCAAAATAGAAAACTCATTTCCAGTATAACCAAAAAAGAAATAGATGCTGCCATTAGCAGGCTTAAAATCAACCAAAGCGCCAGGTAGTGATGGGTTTCCTAGTGAGTGGTATAAAACATTTGGAGAAGAATTAACCCCGATACTCCTAAATTCTTTTAATCTGACTCTGACAGAGGGCAAACGGCCTCCCTCATGGAAAGAGGCTGTCATTCCAGTTATTCCAAAAGAAGGGAAAAATAAGGAACTTTGTGAATCGTATAGGCCCATTTCAATCTTAAATGTTGACTCGAAGATCTTTACTTCAATCATCTCAAAAAGACTTGAAAGTTTTATGCCGGACTTGATGGATGAGGATCAGTCAGGTTTTATAACAGGTAGGCAGACTCAAGATAACATTAGACGGGACCGTCGAGGGCTGGACGATAATTCCATAACGATATATATCGATCGATAGACGTGTGCTGCAATAGGAAAAAAAGGGGTCCATAAAAAGTTTGATAGAAAAAGTTTCACTTCCTTTTTCATCATAGCCAATCATGTAGCTTAATATTACGGTCATTTCTTCCTCCAACCAATCGCAAACGCAGACCCAGCGGCTCCACGTCGGAGGAGGAATCCGCTGCCAGCGCCAGCACCAAGCAAGTAAAGCAGACCAAACTGGACTTCTTGCAGTAAATACGACAAAGCGTCCAAGCGCCATAAGGACATCACCCATGTAGTAACATGCTTCATAGCGAGGGATATGCTGCCAATAACCACCGTTGAAAAGCTTGGCTTCAAACAGCTTCTCGCCACTCTTGACCCGCGATATGAAGTTCCAGACTGCAAGTATTTTTCAAACACAGCTCTTCCTCGTCTGTACAACGAGTGCAGGGAATCAGTGCAAAACGAGCTGTTAACCGCCACAACTTCAGACCTCTGGTCGAGTTGCACGTTCGAGCCCTATCTCAGCCTATTTTTTTTTTAAATAAATGACTAAATTAATAATAATAATAATAATAATAACAATAATATTAAAAAAAACAAAAAAACAATTCAGTTGTGTTTAAAAAAGGTGGTTGAATAAACGTTTGAATTTGAATTCAGTGCTCGTGTGTTCTTTATTAAAAGTCTGTCATGAAGTAATAGTATAAAACATCCAGCACTGCAATTAAAATATGTTAATGTTAATGTTATATATATAATATATATATATAATATGTTAATTATCGATATCGATCAATATGACTTTTTTTTATACGATATGCTTTTTTTCTATATCGTCCAGCCCTAGGACTGTCCTATACATAATAGATCAGCTCCAAAAGTTGTTACTGGTGAGCCTTGACTGTGTGAATTGGAGATTTCTGTATCAAGTTCTTGGGAAACTAGGGTTCCAAGAAAAGTTAATACAGTGTATACAAGGTCTCTACCAAGAACCTACGGCAAGGGGGAGGGTCTGGCGGAGGTGGAGACAATTCTGATGGTGGGTATAAAGGAAAATGGGGGGGGGGGGTTGCCTGACAATGCCACCTGGGGAGTTGCACCCTAGGAAATAAACTATAATAAAATTCCTCGGGCTACACAGGTTCGTTACGCTTTGAAATTTAAGGGGACGAGATGGACTTCCAATCAGTCAGCTTTTTTAACAGGTAGGCAGACTCAAGAAGACATTAGACGGGTCCTATACATAATAGATCAGATCCAAAAGCAGGGCCTGCGAGCTGTTACTGGTGAGCCTTGGCTGTGTGAATTGGAGATTTCTGTATCAAGTTCTTGGGAAACTGGGGTTCCAAGAAAAGTTAATACAGTGTATTCAAGGTCTCTACCAAGAACCTACGGCAAGGATAAAGATTAATGGTACTCGTCAAGGATGTTGCCTATGCGCTACATTGTTTGCTATGTTCATTGAGCCGCTGGCACAAATGATCAGACAAAGTAACAATCTAAAAGGAATACATATAGGAGAGCAGGGATATCTAACAGGGCTTTTTGCTGATGATATTATTTTGGTTCTCCAAGACCCGGACAGAACCTTACCTCATTTCATGTTGATAATAGAAACCGATGGTAAATACACAGGCAACAAGTTAAACATAGCAAACACTCAAGTTCTCACGCTGAATTATCATCCAGGCTGAGAAATTAGAGGAAAATATAAAATCAAATGGAATTCCAAGGTTATCAAATATTTGGGTGTGCTATTGGCAAAAGATCTTTTGAAAAGGTTTGAAATCAATTAGAATGCTATTATCAATCATCTATAAGAGATCTAATAAGAGTTTATGATTTTTTTTTATTACCCTGTGCATCTTCTGTTTTATTAGTAGTACTTGTCATTGCTCCAACACGAATAAACATGCTGCATCCCACTAGATGGCGCATTTGCCTTATTTACAAGCACTACGGTCATCGGAGCTGATTGCTGACACTCTCAGCAGCGTGCGTCTACTAAGGTCTACTAAGATTCCACAATCTATTACACCTCGTGAGCAAAACAGGCTACAGGTAAAATTAAACATCTTCAGTTGAGCAACTCAGGCAAGTTAAACTGATTTAAAAACAAACAAACACTATAATACTAGGAAAAGAATCCTCTATATGTCAATAAATACAACAGATTGAGTATTCATAAAAGAAAATGCTTACTTTAAATAAGAAAATCCAACAAACCAACAAGTGCAACACTAAAACGCAAACCAACAATCAAAATAATGCTTAATTGACTTAGTTTCGTCCCACACTTATCAGCTTAGCTACTAAGAATAACACACATTATTCACCTGGACAGAAGGAGGTTCTGAGGAACGTGTTGGTCCTGGAGCTTCCTGGTCAGGATGTTCGGGAGATCCCTCTGGCTCAATGTCTGGAGCGCCAACATATTTTAGAATTGCTCCTGCAGAGACAAAGCTCATTAGATCATCAAGCAAAACAGATCAGAAGCGCATTTTCCTATTTTATTATTACAGTGATGTTGCAGTAATATAGGAAAATTAAAAATTCATTTGTTTTTAAATTAAACATTATGGTTGCAGTGTCCCTTTAAAGCTTTTACCCAATTACAAAACTGTCATTTTTAAGAGTTTTTGGCATTACTTTACACACTGTACTTAGTTAAAGTAATAAAACTAAGATAAATGACCCACTACCACAATAGTCTAAAATAGTCAACACCATGCCAAATAAAGTATTTCCATAAACTATTTCTTTGAATTATAAAACAGTAGCACATTTCTAATTAAGGGCCTACAAAATACAAACTAAGCTTAGTAAATTCATCCTAAGTTAAGGCTAAAATAACATTAAGAGTCAAATATGTGAGAGACAACTTCCACTGAACAATAACAGGGGACTGACTACAACAACAACTACAACATGCCCTCCCTGTTAGAATGTGAATAAACGGGTGTGGAGTCAATCAGTCATTGCCATGGCAGGATAGGCCAACATGGCAGGACATGGTCAACTTTCATAAAACAAACAAAAACGCTGATTCATGACGAACAAATATTAGCCAGCCAGCTAACATTTATCCGACGCTAGCTAGCTGGCTAGCAGGACAAATAAACAAACTGGGGGGGGGACAACAGCGTTTCACCTCCACCTCTCCAGCCCACATCACAAACAAATAACTTACCTTTCCCCTTTGCAAGTTTTTCTTGATCAGTTTTCTTTTCCTTCCGTTTTTCCGCACCGCTGGGATAACTCCTTTTTGATGCCATAATGGTGTCTGTTTGTTTTTAATCCTCTCGCTAACGGGAACGAATGGTAGCTGTCAATCATTCACGTCATACCTGTGCGTCGCCGGCCCGCTACGTCACAACCTGCGTGACAGTGCGGCAAGCCCCCAGAGTCCAAGATGGCGTCCCATTCCTTTCAATGAAGTTGCTCACCCAGCGCATGGCTCCCAAAAACTTTTTGACTTCCGCATTGTTGGGATAATAGAGCATGCGCAGTTGTGTCAGTGTGGAGACCGTCACTGACAGACGTGCGCGCTCACGAACCGTACAAAATTCAACATGGAAATCAATGTATTTTTTACGGAACAACTGACGATTGTTGTTTGGAAATTTTAGAAATAATGATGATGATGATGATGATGATGATGATGATGATGATTATTATTATTATTATTATTATATTAATAAAATAGTATTATTATAATAATATACTATTATTTGTGTATTAAACAAGTTAGCAATGTGCCACTGAATAATAAATGATAATTCTTTGAAGCAACTCTCTTTGGAAAGCAGACAAAGTGATGAAAATGATTGGTCTATTTATTTCATCAGAACTAAAAAAAATAAGAAATAAAAACTCAACGATCTTGAAAGTTCCTCCCTGAAAGTTCCTCCCTTTCTCTTGCACCTGTCGATGTGTGTAGCTAACACAAATTTGCAAATATTTTGTCGTCCTCATGGAATTAAACAGCACACCATGTTAATTTATCAGCGAGTGCTCTCTCTTTTCATGCAATTCATCACGCTTAACATGTAATGCTGAATCATGAAAGCTATGGAGCAAAAAATAATAATTACATAAACCACGAGTGAAATAAAATGTGTCATTCATTCAATAAAGATTTCATTCATTCATCTTCTATACCCGCTTATTGCTATTCAGGGTCACGGGGGTCTGCTGGAGCCTATCCCAGCTGTCTTCGGGCGAAGGCAGGGTGACACCCTGGACAAGTCGCCAGTTCATCGCAGGGCCACATAGAGACAAACAACCATTCACACTCACATGCACACCTACGGACAATTTAGAACGTTCAATTGACCTCACGTGCATGTTTTTGGAGTGTGGGAGGAAGCCGGAGAACCCGGAGAGAACCCACGCAGACACAGGGAAAACATGCAAACTCCACACAGAAAGGTCCCAGGTCCAGGCCCCGGAATCAAACCCACGACCTTCTTGCTGTGAGGCGGCAGCACTAACCACTGCACCACCGACTATTTTATTGCTTAGTTGAAAATGCCATTTTATTTCATTTAACAAAGCATATCATTATTTCATCATGCATTTAATTGTTTTGTGGTCCTGTGTTTTAGTGCTTCATAATTGTATTCTGTTGTCAAATTTGCCCATCAAAGTCAGATTAGTAATCCTGTACATCAGTTTAAGGAAAACCAATTCTAGGTAATGGATTGCAGATCTTGTAGTGACCTGTTACAATGGAAAGAAATGTATACATAATAAGTACGTCTGTGTGCCTGATATTTTAGCTAACACTAAACTTTCTGCATGACTGTCTGCATTGTGCTTTTTCTTCGGCCACAGAGAACAGAAACGTCTGTAGTTCTTTGTTCACCCATGGTACAGTTTCAGAAGCTTTTCAGTTTTTAATACGTGTCAATGTAAAAATCCACACGCGAGGCATTTAAAAATGGCGGTTTTGGTCTTTCGTGAAAGACTGCCTTTGGCCAATCAGTGTCCTGAACGTTGCTACGTCACCCTTATGGTCTCAGCTCTGCTCGCTTCGAACCCCAACGAGGCAGGTACCAAAATCCTAACCCCTGGGAACGTGACAATTGTTTTTTTCAATTGAAGTTTTTGTTATTTTGTTCGTTTTCGTTCACTATTATAACCGTGGTCAGGACCTCCAGTCAGAAGATCCACTGGAGGACATTTAGAGCAAACAGTCAGACAACAGCAGCTTCACCACATCAGCTGAAAAATGGAGTTTGGATGCTTTCAGCTTCAAGTCGTGGACAGAAAATGATGACACTGTCACACTGATGTTTTCTTCTCCAACCTTCTCTCAGCTCCAGAGGTTGGTGGTCTGCAGGAGCTTCTACAGCAGCAGAAGATCAGTCTGGAGAGGAAATGTGAACGTGTGACTGAAGGTGAAGAAGCAGGAAGTCAAACTCTCCTCAACAGCATCTCCACTGAGCTCTACATCACTGAGGGACTGAGTGAGGAGGTCAACAGAGAGCATGAGGTCAAACAGCTGGAGACCAAGAAGACCAAGAAGACCAAGGAGATCCTCCACAACCGTCCAATCAGGTGCAGCCAGATCTTTGAAGCCTCACCTGAGCAGCAGGGACTCAGGGAGTCAGAGTGGTGCTGACCTGGTCTCTGGGCTGGACTGGGAAGCCTTGGGGTCCCACTGGAGGAGCTGGAGGAGGTGACTGGGTCCAGGGAAGTCTGGGGGTCTCTGCTGAGGCTGCTGCCCCCGAGACCTGACTCCGGATACGGCAGTAGAAGATGGATGGATGGATGGATGGATGGATGGATGCCAGGTGATAGAACATTTCATAAAAACAGACTCTGCATTATAACTTCTATTACACTCTAAATAACTCACTCCAATATAACTACACTTGTCCTTCTCTCACATTACATTGGATCACAATGACCAAACAACACAACAAAGACAATGATCCAACTGTACTGCCACGTCCAGACTCAGTGTAGGTCTGTAGGCCTCTTGGACCTTCATGTGAACCACTGCGTGTTGACTGGAGGTGAAACATGACTGACTGCTGTCCTCCTACCTGGACAATGCAATCTCACTTTCATTCTGCTGCAGATGGCCATTCTCATTTTACTCCGTCCAAATTTACAGCTCAGGGCGCTGGGACGAATTCCAAATTGTGTGCAGATACAGGCCTACACTTCAAATAATTATGAGAAAAATCCAACGTAAAGAGAGCACTTCCATTAGGAAATAGTCAACATGAAATTTCGTCTTCTACTGACACCTGCTGGTCAAACTGAATAGTTGCAAATATTGTGAAGAAGTTGTCATCTAATTCTAATCCTAAACAATATGGCCATTCGAAGTGAAGTATTAAGACAATTAATCAGGTTTGTACTGCCTGATTGAACACATTCATCCTGTTCCAGTGCACTAAAACCCACTTCCCTTCAGGACCGTGTATGGGACATTTGCAACCCACAAACACAGAAAGCATACTCCACATACCTCACAGGATTTTAAACCGGACATTATCAATCAAAGACAGATAACTAAACTGCAGGAAACAATGGATATAGAAGTTTCCGAAGAGGATGGTCACAGTGCTGCAAGTTATGTCAGTTCTATAAATGCACAGCATGGAGAGGATGATGGATGCAGTGTTGTTATTGAGTATATAGCAACGCTCTTGTTGAAACTGGAAAGTGTTCATCATGTTTCAGTTCGGTGCATTGATGAACTAGTTGATGATCTTCACTTCATAGCTAGTTCAGCTACCAGATCTTCAGTTAGAGATATTATATGTGCACATTTTGAGAAGAACAATCAAACTCTTGATGATTCGATTGTTACATCTCTTGCGGAAGAACTGTGTGTGTCCAATCCTCTAAGCACAGCACTGAGCAGTGGTGGTCCTCTGTCTTCATCATTTAAGAGACATCAGTATTATAAAGAAAAATTCATAGTTGTCGATCCTGTTGAATATATCCTTGAACCAAAGGAGAAGAGAAGTTACCAGTATGTACCAATTCTTGAATCCTTGATCCAGATTTTGGGAAAAGAAAACATTCGAGATCAAGTTCTGATTCAAGCACAGGAACAGTCCTCGCCTCAATATTACAAATCATATTGTGATGGTACAGTCTACAAAGAGAGTTCCTTTTTTTCTGAAGACGGACGAATAGCACTTGTACTGTACATTGACGAGGTTGAGATTTGTAATCCTCTGGGAACTTCAAGGAAGAAACATAAAATTACAGCTGTGTACTGGGTTTTTGGAAATATACCTCACATGTCTCGATCCACTCTGAACTCCGTGTACTTAGCCCTTTTGTGCAAATCAGTTGACATCAAAAGGTTTGGATATGATGAAGTGCTTGCCCCTTTGATAAAAGATTTAGCTATCCTGGAGCGTGATGGTGTCTACATTTCCCCTGTTGGACAAAATGTTAAAGGAAGTGTGTTTTGTGTAGTTGCAGACAATCTTGGTGCACACTCAATCTCTGGACTTGTGGAAAGTTTTTCTGGACCGTACATCTGCCGATTTTGTCTTGGACATCGATCTGAATATCAAACAAAAGAGGTGAGGTTATCTGGATTTCCCGCTTGCACCAAGGACAAACATGCCAGTCATTTATTGACGATGAAGGAAAATTCGACTTTGACACACTGCTTTGGTGTAAAAAAGGCTTGCCCCCTGACAGAACATCTGAGCCACTTCCACTGTGTCACAGGTTATCCACCTGACATATTGCATGACATTTTTGAAGGAATCGTTCCCTTAGAATTGGGTACGTGTCTTCGGATTTTCATTAATAATAAATATTTCACATTGATTGAACTTAACAATGCTATCCTACATTTTCCCTACAAATGGGCTGACAAAACCGACTCTCCTCAGCCATTGCCTGCAACGTTCTCCTCATGTGATAGGGTTGGAGGAAACGCACACGAAAATTGGGCTCTTATACGACTGCTGCCATTCATCATTGGACACACAATACCTTTGAATGACCCAGCATGGCTTCTGCTCATGTCTCTAAAAGACATTATTGAGCTTGTTATCGCTCCGGTCCATAATGAAGAAAGCATTGCATATCTTGATTCAAAAATTTCTGAACATCGACACAGATTCCAAGAAGTCTTTCCAAGTGCAGTCTTGATCCCAAAACACCACTTTTTGGAGCACTATCCTGCATTGATCAAATCTTTTGGACCAGAGATTGCATTTTGGACCATGAGGTTTGAAGCTAAACACAGTCAATTTAAACGCATTGTACGGCATACTGGCAACTTCAAGAACATATTGCTGTCCCTGGCAACAAAACACCAACTTATGATAAGTCACCATTCAACTGCAGTTTCCCCTACACTTAGTGTTGTAAGAGTGAAAACTGTGCCCTTGGATGCCCTGCATGAAGGGGTTCAAACCTCAATTAGGCATCAGTATCCTTCTCTGACTCAAGTTCAACTGGCTGACACAGTCACCTATCAGGGAACAAGATACTCGAAAGGCATGATTGTGGCCTATGGCTCTACTGCAGGTCTTCCTGATTTTGCAGAGATCATCCAAATGGTTATTTTTGGAGAGTCGGTGCATTTTATTGTAAGAACCCAAATTTCATGGTACAATGAACACTACAGAGGATATCAACTGGAAAAAACAGATCACGTCACTCTTGTTGCACAACAAAATCTAAGTGACGTCTGCCCTCTCTCTGCTTACGTTGTCGCAGGAATGCGCATGGTAACGCTGAAGCGCCACATTTGCCTCTCATGTTGATTACATATCTTTGTCTACCATCCTCTTAGGTATGGAACCAACAGTGAAGTTCCGGGTGCTCATTGAGGAGGACATCAAGAAACTTGTTCTCAAAAATGGAATTCCCTTGACTGTGGAAGAGTTGGTTGTAGCTGTCAAAGAGGCATTTTCAATCACAGAAAATATAAGCCTGAAGTACAAAGATGAAGACTTTGATGACTTCTTTACCCTGACGTCTACAGAGGAGCTGAAAGATAAGGCCACAATTAAAGTAGTTTATCCAGTGATAAACTTATACATGACAGTCGTTCCCGATGAAAGCACTCCTGATGTTTCTGATGTCAGTTCTTTGTGTGAGTCAATTGCACACTCTGTCGACTCACAAGACACTGTGAAAAACGTAAAGCTTTGGGAAGCCCAGAACTTCTGCTAAACTGCCTGAAGAACAAATCAGGGGAGGACCAAAAAAGTGCTAAAAATGTAAAGAAACCAAAGAGAGCTGAATTAAATTATTTGCCCTCACATCCACCTGGTGCAACGGACGACACCCTCGAGAACCTGAGACTTGAAATGATCGAAGCAAAAAAGAAAAAGAATAATTTTGCAAACATAAATTACTTGATGGCCAGAACATACAGCTGGAGAAGACAGGAAGTGGTTTCCCAGTCCCCAGATGTTGCAGTTTTTCTAGAAAGATGGCCGGCTCTCTTTGAAGCATTCCAGGTAATCACAACAGATCAGAAAAAAATGTTTAGATTTTATTTGCGATGCAAAAATACTTAAAAGGCAAATTTTCTGTCTTGCAGGTAAATGAGGAGTTCCAAAGGTGTACTGCAGTTCCACTGGAGTCAACATTTATGTTCTCACTGGACAAGTACTCTGCAAAGTTATTGGAGCTGTTCAGTGCAAAGGGGGGAGCAGTTGGTCAGCGCATAAAGACTTTGCTCATGGAACTGATCAAGGTTGGACCTTAAATGTCTTTTTATCTTTAGTGTACCTGCTAATCCATGCATTTGTTGTGTGTTTGTTTTGTTTTTGCAAAATGGTTTCACGTCTTTTGTTTATACCATTTTGTATAAAATGGAAGATATATTTGTTCTTTGTTCTCATTTTAATCCAGGACCCAAGCACCTGCTTGGTAAAGAAAAGAGACATAACTCTCTGATGTGTTATTGATTATATGGGAGAGAATCACCAGGATCTCATCTCTGACTACAGTGTAAGTGTATTTTTTGAAGTGTGTGTGCATGTGCGTGTCTGTGTGTGAGCACGCGCTTGCGTGTGTGCACATGTGTGATTACGTTTGCATGAACAAGTTCTATCTTTGGGGAGAAATGGTACATTGTGTTAAAGGGAAATTTCTCATTATTTAGTGATCCTCATAGAATCAACAATTCTTAATTAACATCAAAGACAGTGTCACATAGTCGTCATTGATTTTTTTTGTTGTTGTCCTAATTATTTTTTTCCCTATATCATAAAGGGAAGAGCAGAGGCCAGCGTGCACGAGGAGATGAAAACGGAGAGCATGAAAATCTATGTATGCTATGAGCCAGATGCAGCACGTGTCATCATCGAAGGAATCCCTGTGCTGAGTGGTCTTGGCAATTTGGCCAGAGCATGCAGCCTTCTCCTTGGGCTCACATATGCCGTTGACCTACAATATCCCTCCAAACTTGGCAAGTCGTTCGAGGTCTTTCAAAGACTTTTTGTTGGGCTTGAAACACTGCGCCCAAAGCCAAGCAGCAGGTACACAAACCTTAAGAACAAGCTTCTTGTCTAACCAGCAACTTTTTTGAATGCTGTTTTGTACTGCTATGATGTCGTTACAATTGTTTGGGCATTATGTTTTGATGTCATTCACAGTTCTTACAAATGTTAGATCGATGCACTGTTAAGATAAAGTCAAAATAATTTGAAGTACAATTTGCATCGTAGAACTTGTGAGCGCACATCAGATGTGTGTTTTTTTTTTTTTTTTATTGATTGGATGTGTGCATTCAATGCCAAAGTTTTCTGCTGCTGTTACTGCTGCTTATGTCTTATTGACTTGAAATGTGCGAGGTCAGTTGTTTGTTTAATTAACTGACTTGATGTATGGTTCTGCATTCAATACCACAATGCCACAGTTTGTCTTCGAAAAGAACAACTACAAATAAAGGCTGAAAACGGGTACATTTCTTGTTTTATTTTTCACAATTATGGTCATATTAACTCACGAAAGGCATTATTATAATTTTCATTTGAAAAAGACAAGAATTAAAATAATTAGGTAATTAATCAATTAAATTCAAAGCAGTGTTACTTAATTTAAATAAGCTGAACATATATATTTTTGACTTGGTTGAACTTACTTTTCTTCATGATTTGTCTTTGAATCAAATCAATATTAAATCAGACAGTGAATCTAATATTATTAGGTTGTACAAATTACATTTCCAATTAGTTCACGAAACTACCAGAAAATGCTTGGAAAATGTTGTACTAATTTTATTGAGAAATATCAATGTAACAGTTTTTACAGTGTATGTAAAACATTTCGTTTTCCATTGTCCCACTGTCCATTTTTTTGCTCTTACTAACGCTTCCCAAACAACTCTCCATACATAGGGTTTAAGAGATTAAAGCAGTGGTCTTCTGTTAAGATTATATTTGCTTCTTTCTCCCAGGCACTTTTGACATATAATGTTGATGTCTTTTTGTGTGATTGTAGGCAGGAGTATATTCTGGAGACCACTTTATTATGAATTTTACCTTTATATGCACTTATTAGAATATCGATGAGGTCTGTGTCACCCTTTTTTGTTTTTATTCGGGGCTGAGCCTCAGCGAAGTCCTGCTCAAATCCGAGCAGGTCTTCGCAAGGCGAAGACTCGATTGTATTTGTAAGGTTTATTATGATTATTCATCCGACGCATCTTTGAACCCCATTTTGACCCCCTTAACATCCTCCAAAAGTCACCAAATCTGGCACGCAAGTAGAAACTGGCAAAAAAATTTGATAAAATGAAGAGTAAAAGACAAAAACCCACTCTCTAGCGCCCCCTAGAGGTGTCCAAACATTTTAACTGGCGTAAAAAAATTAGAAATGGCCCTAGCTTCCACTAGGAAGGTCAAAAATATATGAGGGAAAATTCCATGCGTTCGTCTCGTCAAGCCCGACATTTCGTACGCTCTAACTTTTGTCGCCCGACAAACAGGAAGTGAGTTATTTCCACTTTTATTTTGCCTGTTTTTGTCCTTTTTGGAAAACTTTTTCCTTCTAGGAAGGTCGAAGAGACATGGGGCCAACACCCACGGGTGCGGACAATTGGGTGGTATTTGCTGATATGCTGACCTTTGACCCCAGACAAACCGGAAGTAAGCTATCGTCACTTCTTTGGAATAGAGACCACAAGGCTCAGAAAGGGCAAGTCCGACGGGCTTGAAAATTCAGTACGACATAGACTGGACCTTCAAACCAAAGAATCATCTCAAAAAAAGTGAAATTTTCCAAACATTTTCGTGCAATGGCCCTCCAAAGTCGACGCACATTGAAAATTGACCAAAAATTGTGAAAAATCCCGTCGCAAAAATTCAAATGCCTCTAGCCTCCTCTAGGAAGGTCCAAAGGACATGGGACAAAACCCCACGCGTTCCTTGGATAGAGATCTACATTCTGACACCCTGACCTTTGACCCCTGACAAACCGGAAGTTAGCTATTTTCACTTGTTTGAAATAATCCACAATCACAGAACTCAACAACCGTGAATGCTGCAAGGTTCATTTCATTCAGTTCATTCTTTGTTTGTATTAGACAGACCAGACTGTCAGAAGGTCAACGTAAAAACAATGGTCCGGATGCGTTGCACCGTTTTCATTTTATAGCCCTTTAAAGTTGATGGATGTGAAAATTGAACTCAATGCAAAAAACACATAGGAAAACGAAAAATGCACCTAGCGCCCTCTAGGAACATCGAAGAATTGTGCAACAAAAACCCACGCGTTCGTCTCATCAAGCTCTACGTCGCGTAAACTCTAATTTTTAAAATTCCACAAACAGGAAGTGAGGTATATGAAATTCTTTGAGCTCCCCCCAACGAAAAAAAAAAGGTCCGTTTTTTCACTGACCACGCCTATACCGTTATTCACACCCCGGATAACTATATATAGTTAGATAGCTGAAGCCCTTAGCTAAAAGATGATATCTTTCGTGTAGACGCCGAAATGGCTGAGTTCTAAGCTTAGATGTCCAAGGTGGTAAAAGCGGAGCTAGCGGAGCTGGAGGCGCTAACTGTGCTGCTGCAGGTTGGGTGCTCTGTTTCAACACAGACACACAGACACACACACACACACACACACACTATACTGTAAATGGCTGCAGTTTCCTTCACAAAAGTGCTACAGATGTCATTCAAACATCCACGTGTTTGTCTCGTCAAGGCCTATATTTTACATTTGACAGCCACTTCAAAAAAAAATGCAGGTAAAAAATATGCATCATTTGCACACACGGGCATGTGATGATTACACCTCTTCTCCCTCTTTTTCAACACACAAATGGCTGAAGTTTCCTTTAGAAAAAAGCTACAGACGTCATTCAAACATCCACGTGTTTGTCTCATCAAGACCTATATTTTACATTTGACAGCCACTTAAAAAAAAAAGGCAGGTAAAAAAATACGCATCATTTGCACACACGGGCATGTGATGATTACACCTCTTCTCCCTCTTTTTCAACACACAAATGGCTGAAGTTTCCTTTAGAAAAAAGCTACAGACGTCATTCAAACATCCACGTGTTTGTCTCGTCAAGGCCTATATTTTACATTTGACAGCCACTTCAAAAAAAAATGCAGGTAAAAAATATGCATCATTTGCACACACGGGCATGTGATGATTACACCTCTTCTCCCTCTTTTTCAACACACAAATGGCTGAAGTTTCCTTTAGAAAAAAGCTACAGACGTCATTCAAACATCCACGTGTTTGTCTCATCAAGACCTATATTTTACATTTGACAGCCACTTAAAAAAAAAAGGCAGGTAAAAAAATACGCATCATTTGCACACACGGGCATGTGATGATTACACCTCTTCTCCCTCTTTTTCAACACACAAATGGCTGAAGTTTCCTTTAGAAAAAAGCTACAGACGTCATTCAAACATCCACGTGTTTGTCTCATCAAGACCTATATTTTACATTTGACAGCCACTTAAAAAAAAAAGGCAGGTAAAAAAATATGCATCATTTGCATACACAGGCATATGATGATTACACCTCTTCTCCCTCTTTTTCAACACAGAAATGCCTGCAGTTTCCTTTACAAAAGTGCTACAGACGTCATTCAAACACCTACGTGTTTGTCTCACCAAGGCCTATAATTTACATTTGACAGCATCTTTCAAAAAAAAAAAAAAACTGGTTGAAAAATCTGCATCATTTGCATCGACTTCTTTCAGCAGATGTCGCCGGGCGTCGGCAGAGGACAGGGGTCAATTGCGGCCGTCGGCAGGGGTCGGGCGTCATCGGGGGTCATCGGGGTTCGCGTCAGCCATGGCGGCTCAGCCCCGCAAACGCTGCTTGCAGCTTTAATTAGAATTTGATATTTTTATGAAAGTGATGCCGAAGCTGCAAGTATCTGTAGAAGTCTTGTTTGTCTAGATTGTGGTTTGCTTGTAGTTGTTGGAAACTGTCAAGGCCTGAGACAGATGTAATTACACAGTATGAAGTAATGCCTCTACGAGTCAGCTCTTTAAATCTCAAGTCAAGTTGTGCTGGTTTGAAATCTCTATCATGTTCGACCCATCTTAATAACCAAGACTTTTTTTTCCAGGTGCGCTTTGCTCATCTCTTTGTACCAAAAATTTTAGGGGAGTTTTTATAACATCACATAGGTTATTAGAGTATATAGTCTTGAAAGCTTTGTCACCCAGCAGAGATTGAAGTGGGATATCTAGTTGGTCAAATTCTAGCTCCTTCCATTTTGCATCGTAACCCGCCCTGCACCAGTATATTACTACCACTATATACTGCAGTTGTGCTGCTTTATAGTCGTCCTCCAAGCATGGGAGTGACATCCCTCCCTGTTAAGTGTAATGTTTTGTAGCGTACCCTTGGTTTCTTGTTCTGCCATATGAATCTAGAAATGATCCGATTCCATTCACTGAATTTCTTATTGGGTATTTCTACAGCTAGCGATTGGAGTAGAAATAACAATTGTGGTAAAATAACCATTTTTTAAGTATCTATTCGGTTGTAAAAATCAAGTACTAGGGGGGTCCAACTGTCCAGATCATTTTTAATTTTGGTTGCGATGCTACCGTAGTTTACACTATATAAATCTTTGGGGGTCTTGGGAATATGAAGACCTAGGTATTTGAAAATTCTGGTTTTCCATTTAAATTTAAAGGACTTACGTATGTTTTCTTGAGGTATGTAATTAAAAGTAAGAGTTTGAGTTTTCTCTATGTTCAATTTGTATCCCGAATATGAACCACATTGGTCGAAGTAGGGCATTAATTTAGGGAGACTGGTATCCGGGTCGGATAAAGTCGCCAGGATGTCATCTGCATATAAACATGTCTTATATTCTTTCCCCTTGAATAGTATTCCCGTGATTTCTGGGTCTTCCCTAATCTTTTGAACAAGTAGCTCTATAAATAGAGCAAACAAGATGGGGCTCAGTGGGCAGCCCTGTCAGCAACCCCTCTCCAAACGGATTGTACCTGAAAGACTGCCATTTATTCTGATCCGGGCCACAGGTGAATTATATTTAGATTTTAAACATTTTATAACTGTATTGTTAAAGGCAAAACGTTGCAGGACCAGGTATAAAAATTCCCATAGAACAGAGTCAAAAGCTTTTTCTGTGTCAAAGCTAATTGCTAAGGACATTGTGTTTCCTTTGCTCATTATATGGAACAGATGTATAGCTCGCCTAACATTGTCTTGTGTTTGTCTATTTTTAACAAAACCTGTCTGGTCCGTGTCAATTAGGTCAGGGATAATATTTTCTAGTGTGTTGACAATAATTGAAGTGAAAATTTTATAATCAGTGTTTAAAACTGAGATAGGTCTGTATGAGCTGCAATCTGTCTTATCTTTCCCTGGTTTCAGTATTACAGATAATATGGCCTGTTTCCAAGATGGTGGGGTCTCGCCACCTTTTAAGACATAGGTAAAACAATTTAATAAATAGCAGTGGGGTCACAGAGTCCCTAAAAGTCTTATACCATTCTGCTGGTAGTCCATCTCCCCCGGCTGCTTTGCTTGTTTTCAGTTTAGAAATTGCCTTGTCGACCTCTGCATTTGTAATCTCTGTAGTTAAGCACTTATTTTGTTCTGTGACAATAGATGGCAGGTCTAGGGATTTCAAAAAATTGATTGACTGTTACTGCTTCTGCTAATTCGGGTTGAGTGTATAAATTCCTGTAGTATGATTCAAAAGACTTCTGCTTCTGGCTTATAACACATCTGGTTGGTGACCGGGTCCTTTACTTTATATATGGATCTTCCAGACTGTTGTTTTTTAAGTCTCCAGGCTAAGAGTTTTTTAGCACGGGGTCCATTTTCATAGTGGGTTTGTTTGATATACTTAAGTGTAAGTTCCTCCTGGTCGTTCAGTTTCTTATTTAGTTCTGATTTTACTACGGTTATTTGTTCCAATAAGGTGGGGTCGTTAGTCTCTACATGCTTCTGTTCCAGTGAGTCTAATTTACTTGTCAAGTCATTAAGGTGTTTAAGTTTTTCTTTTTTCCTTTGTGATGCCCAACTTATAATCTTCCCAGGCAATACTGCTTTTCCAGCATCCCATAAAATACTCTGTGACGTCACTGTGCTACCGTTAAGGTCTGTATATTCCTTCATTTCTTTCCTAATGTAATCTTCAAATCGGGTGTCATTTAATAGGGAGGTGTTGAGTCTCCAAATAGTGTTTTTGTGTGGGACACCTACATTTATTTTCACATATACACCTGAGTGATCTGATATGTCGCTAACAGCAATTCTACAATCTAAAACCCTGTGTCTGTCTGTTCTGAACATAAAGAAATAATCGATCCTCGAGTAAACTGAATGAGGGTGAGAGTAAAAAGTCAATTGTTTAGTGGATGGATGAAAATCCCTCCATACATCAAACATACCAATCCTTTTAATCATCTTCTTAATATTTAGTGACTCAGGATTTGTTTTCTTTGTCGGGTTTGATGAGTCTAGAGTGGGATGCAGCTGTACATTCCAAGGGGACTCGTGCCACGCAAAGCCTATTCCGACCTGGCGATCCTGTTTGAATCCATTAGCAACCAGCTACATTACCCTGGGCAGCTTCACGGGTACAGGTGGATGTATGCTAAATGCAGAGAAAATGGACCGCGTGTGAGAAAAGAGTCTGTACGTTTGGTTTTGAAGGGCTGGATCCAAGAGGAGTGTCATTAAGGCAAGCGGGGCGTCTCAGACGGAGGAATTACTTCTCAAACTTCTCAACTTCATCTGGCGCCTGGACTCATATGATGAACTGAAGCCATATGGTATTTGTGTGAATGGATGTATCGATGGCTTTTCAAGAAAAACAATCTGGCTCAATGCTTGCACAACAAGTAGTGACCCAAAAGTAATTGGAGGGTGCTACATAGAAGCGGTACAGCGTTTTGGGGGGTGCCCTAGAGTTGTTCGAGGCGACCTTGGAACCGAAAATGGCCTCGTCCCTGTTCAACCAGACGACACCCTCGATAGTTACTTGGAGGGGGCCAGCACCGCCAATCAAAGAATTGAATATAGGTGGGGTTTCCTGCGTGGCCAGCGCATGGAGTTCTGGTTAGCCTTGTTATCAGACCTCAGAGACAACGGGCATTTTGATGGCGAGTTTCTGGACAAAAGTCTCCTGCAGTTTTGTTGTATGGGCCTCCATACAGGTGAGTTCATGAATAATGTTTTATTTTCATTTTGTGCGCATGTGTATGTGAGTGAGAGAGAGGGGAGGGAGGACAGAAACGGGAAAGGGGGTGTTGGGAAGACAGACAGACAGAGACGGGAGGAAAGGAAAAAGAATGCTAAAGAGAAGGGGTAGCAAAGGGAAAGGAACAGAGATGGAAGGGGAGAGAGATGCAACAGAAGGGTAGAAACAGAGAGGATAAGAGATGGGGAGAAAGAGGGGGGGAGGGAGGGATGAACAGAGACAGGGAGGGAGGGAGAGGGTGGGGTTGCTCATGTGTGAATGCTGTAATTTAGTGTTTTATTTATGTTCTGCTGGCACAGCTCTTCCTAAATGTATACATTTTCTACAGGATGAGTTGGATGACACTGCACAGGTGTGGAATGCACACAACATCAGGCCATCAAGAAACCTGAACGTCCCCAGCGGTCGGCCTAATGTGACGCATGCTGTTCCTGAACTTTACCGAACAACAGATTTTCTCTCCCCTGTTGAAGATGAACACATTCAACTGTGCAAAAATGAATGTGTCTTTCGGCTGGCTGTACCATGTAATCCAGATATTTATGAACTCTGTATCATCTTTATGGCTGAGTCCCATCTTGCTCCACCAACAGATCCGTATCAGGCTGTGAACTTGTATTTGCACCTAAGAGAGGCCATCACTGCATCTCTCTAAACCACCCGACCCTCTCCACAGGATGGACACTTATTCCACTGCAGTGCGCCTCCCCCTGACCCTATCCAGAGAATGGACACTAAATTGTTGTGAACCTCCTGTTATTTTGTGTATTGTTAAATCTCTAGTGTTCCTTTTAAAAATACACAGGGATATTGGTTATTTACTGCACTCCTTTGTTTCTGTTATTACGCAATCCTTATGGTGATGCTATTTACTGAATTTACTTTTTGACCTGAAGGTCGTGTGTGCAAAGAGCTGTTAAATAAAAGTAGCCATGTGAAAGAACTTAACTATGTTCAGAACAAAGTTGTTGAAACATTGAGAAACACAGAAGCACAAGGTTACTTTAAGATTTACTTTAATCATTCTTCACTTCCATGAATTAATGAACATTAATGTGATTCTTTAAAGTCAACAATTCCTCAAAAATTAAACCGGTGTTGGACAACTCGTTCTGAATGCTTGGTTCGAGTAAACAGATGGACCTGTAAGCAGTCATTTTCAAAACAACATTTTCACTTTCAACAACAAAAAAAAACACCCTCATAAAACTCTGCTGAAGCATTTACTATTCTGTAACACAGGTGTAACTATGGAAGCAGACAGTTACCATAATCCAAATAAAAATGCACTAGCAGAAATGCTTTTAAATTTTAAGAACGAAGCTGCATTATTGGACTCATAATTAAAATGGTTAATAAGTCATTCAATCTGCATTTTCATTTTCTTCTTCAAGACTGCTCATTCTTGTACTTAATTCAAATGAAGGAAAACACATTTGAGATTTAATTTTCAAAACATGCACCAGCAAAGAGTTACCAAAATTTAATATGAAATGTAAAATTCAAAAATGAAAAAGCAATAGCAGAATGCTTTTTCAGTTTAAGAACAAAGCTGCATTATTTGACTCATAATTAAAAATTAAAAATTAAAAATAAATATTGCTATATGCATTTTCATTTTCTTATTCGTGTCGCACCTTTTATGACACAATCAAAAAGAAAACTGAGGGCATTGCTTTTTAATTTTCGTGGTCCTGCCCTGCACAAGAGTTACCACAACTCGAAAACGAAATCGCAATCTCAAAGTAAGCGCGCGGCGCAGGAAAGTGACGTCAGCAGCTCTCCACCTGTGGGTATGGCGGTATGACACCAAGTGTCATTTGCCTCCTGTTATGTGTAAATTCTAATGTTTGTGAATTTAATAAAGATAGATATGTATATATATATATATATATTTTTTTATTATTTAAAAAGAAAAGAAAAGAAAAAAAAGGTATGGCGGCATGACACCACTTTGCCATCGTTACTTCTTTCACGTCATTGAAGTTGCCGGTAATCGAGATTTAAATCGCCGAAAAACGTGGACCACTGACAGATCTCGCACCACCATTTGCCACCAGTCGACGGATTGATCTGTTGCTTCGCATCCTTCGTCGGATGGACTGGTGGCCGACGCCGTACGGAAGCAATGATCCGTTGCATCGTATCCTGCGACGGATGGACTGGTGGCCGACGCCGAACAGCTGTTACTCCACCCATGTAACAAATAGCATTAGCTTTGATGTTGTGCTGGTGCATCAAGGTGTTCCATAACTGACAACAGGTTGGCTAGGGCAACCTTGTTTGCGTCCATATCTGGGACGGCAGAATACCTGCTCAACTCGGTCCCGAGCATCAGATTCAGATACACTATTCAACTTCACCTGGGAAGCTAAATCCAGCAGGGTTTGAACAATTGTGTCAATGTGCGCCATGCTCAAATCTGTCCGACCAACGAGATCCGTCAGTGGTCCACGTTTTTCGGCGATTTAAATCTCGTTTACCGGCAACTTCAATGACGTGAAAAGTAACAATGGCAAAGTGGTGTCATACCGCAATACCTTTTTTTGTTTTTTTAAATATACAGTTTATATATACATTTATTAAATTCACAAACATTAGAATTTACACATAACAGGAGGCAAATGACACTTGGCGTCATACCGCCATACCCACAGCGGAGGTGGAGAGCTGCTGACGTCACTTTCCTGCGCCGCGCGCTTACTTTGAGATTGCGATTGCGATTTCGTTTTCGAGTTGTGGTAACTCTTGTGCAGGGCAGGACCACGAAAATTAAAAAGCAATGCCCTCAGTTTTCTTTTTGATTGTGTCATAAAAGGTGCGACACGAATAAGAAAATGAAAATGCATATAGGAATATTTATTAATGATTTTAATTATGAGGCAAATAATGCAGCTTTGTTCTTAAAATGAAAAAGCATTCTGCTATTGCTTTTTCATTTTTGAAATTTACATTTCATATTGAATTTTGGTAACTCTTTGCTGGTGCATGTTTTGAAAATTAAATCTCAAATGTGTTTTCCTTCATTTGAATTAAGTACAAGAATGAGCAGTCTTGAAGAAGAAAATGAAAATGCAGATTGAATGACTTATTAACCATTTTAATTATGAGTCAAATAATGCAGCTTCGTTCTTAAAATGAAAAAGCATTTCTGTTATTATATTCTTATTTTAATTTGGATTATGGTAACTGCTTCCATATAAAACAAATACATCCATAAATATATACAATGTGAGAATTGTTTCTTGCAAGAGCTGTACTTCAACCCATGACCATCGATAAAAGTGTACACATCTAATCGTAAACAATCTGCTGCAACCTGAATTTTCACTTCTGTGTCTATAAACCAGTCACAGCTTGACTGATGGCTCTGAAGAAGCAGTTTCCATCAGCCTCTACATTCTCATTTGTACCATTTGTATCAAGTTTTTGCAAAGGTCTAAACAAACATCAACATCAAGGGGAGAGAAGTTACACTCTTCATTGGTCACAGCACTGACAAACTCTACGTCAGAATTATCCATGTCAAAGTGAGGAGTTTTGCTCTTCTGAAGTGACTCACTGTTGCCAGCTGGTGCTGGAATTTTAAACCGTGACCGGTTTCGCCTTGATGAAAAGAACCATGCAGAACCTTGGCTAATCTAATACCAGTGCCATGATCTGCCACTGCATCTTCACTCGTACTAACTGATGATGGATCACAAATCACATGTGCGAGACGTAGAACGAGCGGAGCAGTCAGAGGCAACAGAAGAAGAAAGAAAAGCCTCCTTAGCTTAGTTGATCTTCTGTGTTGCCTCCTGGACGGTGCTGGCCTCCTCTGGCTTGGTGCTGGCAACCACGGGAGCCACAGGAACCACGGGCACAGCTCTGGTCATCTGTGGCGTCGCCTCCACATGATTAAAATAAGAAAGATGTGATTTTATGCCAATAAACATAGAAAGGAAAACACTAGGCTTTACACGATCACGATTTTTGTGCCGATCACCGATCAGTGAGTTTAAATAAACCGATCACCGATCCGATCACGTTAGGGGCAATAAATACTTGTTTCTGTACACCCCTTGCCTTCTCACGAGCACCGTCTAAAGTTGTTTGCTTTAGCATCCGTTTCAGAGTTTGCTTTTCTTTTTCTTTCTCCGCGCTGCGTTTCTTAAACTCGACATGCTCCTCTGTGTGTATCTTTTCCAAGTGCCTGATTAAATTTGTGGTGTTGAAATTTTTTTACCAAAGTTCCCCCGCGAAGTACTGTAGCGTTGCATATATTGCAGATAGCTTGTGCTATGTCTGTTTCTCTCACTTTGAAAAACTTCCACACTCCCGACACGTTTGTTTGTGTCGCCCATGGATGTTGCTGTCGTGAAGATTCAAAGAAACTTTATTGTCCGTCACATAGCGACAGTACTCAAAACAGGAAGAGGCACGAAGACGAAAATGAAGGTTTTTGAATCATGAATCATTAGCTCTCGGATACAAACAAATAAACATGTCGATGCTGTGAAACTACTTTGGAGGAAATGAGACAGATTAAAAAAGTTTCAACACGACCATGACGTCATTGATCGGTGATTCATGACATGACGCCCGATCACGAACGTTTCAAAAAATGCCAAATATCGGCCGATCCGATACAGCCGATAAGATCGGTGTAAAGCCTAGAAAACACACACAGGTGATGAAGTGGAAATGAATAAGTACAAACCTGCTGCACTGCTGTGACATTGCTGGAGGCAGACTCAGTCATGTGGACAGTTGAACGTGTTGCCCACACCTGCAAATACAAGGACACAAAGTAACGTTTAAAGAACTGCATTTATTGTCCTATCACAAAGATGCACACAATGAAATACACGTATCCCAAATACCAACATCTCACTTGTTTGTTTTGGTTTTTGAGGCAACGCGTGCTGATCGACGTCTCAGGCTGGACATCTGGAAGAACATAAAGAAATGAATTCATAAACAAAGTAACACACTAATTAAACTGTACATGTACTGTACATATGTGATCTTGTGTTGATAATAGGGGTGGGGCGATACGGCTAACCCACGATTCCATACTGTGACGATATTTGGCCCACGATAATGACAACATCACGACACACGATATCTTCGATATCTTCGAAATTTTGCAGACGATATTGTCATAACCCGGCTCAAGAGTTATGACAATAACGGAAGGGACACTGCGGATTGCAATTAATCAAAAGGTTTATTATAACAAAATAGATAATTGTAAGCAAAATAATGAAATATATGGTGTGTGTTTGTCAGTATTCATCAGTAATGTAAGTGCGGATGAGTGAATAATAGGATGTGGGGTGTTGTCAGGTGCAAAACAGAACAAAAGAAGCTGAGAGTCAGCCAGACGCCCATGGCTGCTGGATGGAGAATGGGGAAGAGACCGAGCGGCACACGCAGTCGGCCTTTTATCCTGCGGGGGGCATCGGCACAGGTGTCCTAATCGGAAGATGCCACTCCCACATCCACCGCTACCTAGAAATGGGAAAACAGCTGGGAGCCACAACAAGTTATATAGAGACAGGGTCGTCACAATATGTGACTGAAAAAGAAAAAAGATACCCATAAAAAGGAAAATGCCTGTGATCTTGCATTTATTCCAAAACTTTGTATAATGTACAAACAAACGTGCACTGCACAAGCAAACATATTAAAGTGCATGAACATTAATAACTTTCATGTAAACAAGGACAGTGCTTTCTGGTAATGTAAAGTCAGTAGCAACTTGTTTTATCTCAACTTGGGGACTTGGGATATACAAACCGACGGGAAGATGAAAGAGGGAAAAAAATCCTTTCACTGCCCCGATTCTGAAAATCAATAAAAAAAAATGATGCAGACAAAATAAAGAAATAAATAACCGCGTCCCCAAAATATACGGGAAAAAGTGAAGTGCGTCCCCCATCAGTTCATTACGGGACAGGCTTTTTAGTTGCCAAATATGGGACAATCGCGTATTTTACGGGAGGGTTGGCAACCCTATCTAGACCACAGACGGAAATTAAATGAGGTTTTGTCATTTTCCCTAAAAAACGGGACAAATTGTGTCCTGGGAGAGATTTTATCTTTCCCGGGACAGGTGGACAGGTGGTGTTTGGAAAAAAATATTGATATTTGCCGTCAGTGTATCGATTATTTATTGCGACAGAAAGCACAACAATATATTGCAATATTGATTTTTTTTTTCACCCACCCCTAGTTGATAAGTGTATGAATAATTGTGTGAATGTTACCGTGGCAGCTGGGGAAACCCTGCCAGATGACTCCACGACGGTCTCCATGTGGTCCAGCAGCACAGCCTCACTGAACCACACGGGATTGGACGGGATGTCTGTGTGAAATGCAGTCTCAACAGCTGTTGGTACTGTCTATAAAAAAAAGAGGAGAGGAAATCAGAGTCAACTTAGGATAAGTGTTCATTTTTAAAATAAAAAGTTGCACAGTTTGACAAATACACGATTGGGGGAAAAAAAAAAAAGAGGGATGAACAGGTTACCTCAACCTCCTGTCCAACAAGAGTCCATTCAGGAGCAGGTCCATACACTGGCATGTGGACAGGACCTGTCACAACCACTCTGGGAGACACCCTGGGCGATGATTGGTTGTGGCACAACACCCCTGGCCTAGGTGAAGGGGGTGCGAGCTGATGGAGCATGCAGCATGCAGACGCTCCACCAAAATCAGTCCTGAGGTGCACGTAAACAGAAAACAACATGTTAACACATATTTGTCATATCAAATGAAGAGCAAGTAAGGCTGAAGAAGGCAAAACTTACACCATCATAACACCACCATGTACAGCTGACGAAGGGGGAGGTGATCGGCCATATACACAAATGTTAAACCTGGAAGAAGTGTCACATAATCAATTATGTAATCACACAATTCTAAGAAATATCTGTTAGCACAGTGTCACTGAAGAGAAAAAAATACAACAAAAATATGTATTTTACACACCCATGCGTGCAGCAACACGATGATATACTTGACGTAGCGCTGTTTGTAGTTCTGGCTTGACAGTCAGGCGAGGTGGAAAGTCAAGCACAAACACCTACAAAATAGTTGTATATATAAAAAAAAAACCCAAACAAACATAAAAATGCAAAATAAATTCATGAATATTCTTGTTATTGAACTATGGATCATGGAATTACTTGATATTGATAAAACAAAGTGGCGATGACATTCATGTGTTCAAATTTGTTTGTCACAGCAGATAAACAAACCTTGGGCCAGCGGTCCAACACAGTTGCCAGTAGTGCAGCAAAATCCTGGGCGGAGTCTGTTACAAGCCCGTGTTCAAGGTTAGGGTTAGGGTTAGGGTTAGGGTTGCCCGGGGCGAGAACACAAAACCATCCACAAGTGGACAGAGATGTGAGTCTCCCACCACCAGAACAAAAACATAAAGAAACTCGTGGCTTGACAAAATCACGACCCATACCTTCTTGTTGCTGGCCCCGTTTTTGCTCCAGGCGTCGTTTCATGGCCAGAGAGCGACGGAATGCCTTGGTGTTCGGCATCTGAACAATGAAATGAAAGATTGTGTCATTTTCAATGAAAGACAATAACACATGTTTACAGAAAAAAGTGATGTTTTCTCACACACGACATCAAAACACAGAAAGGTTTCTGTACCTTTGCAGCTGGAGACGATGAGCTTAAATCAAAAAAGCAAAAGAAAATGTGTAGGTGTACTCTTGGACCCTAACCCTAATGCCATACAAGTCTATGGGGTGAAATTTCAACTTTGTCCTACAGATATGGGGCCACTTGCTTTTTCATCAGGAGCCCCCAAGAAGCACCCACGCCAAATTTGGGACTTCTAGTACTTGAGGAACCCCGAAACCCTAACCCTAATTTCAGCTAACCCTAACCCTAACCCTAGTTTCAGCCTTATCGTTAACCCTAATTCAATGCAAGTCTATGGGGTGAAATTTCAACTTTGTCCTAGAGACATGGGGCCACTTGCTTTTTCATCAGGAGCCCCCAAGAAGCGCCCACGCTAGATTTGGGGCTTCTAGCCAATGAGGAAAAATTTGGAGCAGACACAACAGGGTTACAGCTGAGAAAGGACTGTTGCCACTCACTAGACCAAACAAATGGTTTCAATGGACTGGTTAATTCTTCTCTCGTGGCCGGCAGCTCCACTGCCTTAGTGTTGGAGATGCCCGCTCAGGGGCGCCGCCAGGAATTTTGGGCCCCCTTCAAAAAAACAAAAACAAATGGGCCTCCTTTGCGCAGCGCTTGTCAAAAGCGTCACATCACTCTAAAAATACAGTATAGTTCAATAATAGTGCTTGAGTCCATCTTTAACAGTGTCAATGTATTTTTATTGTGAATTCTCCACAAAGCAAACTCTTAAACATTTATGAATGATTCATGAAAAAGATACTTGATGTCTCTCGGACAAAGTTGAGCTTTGACCTTCATAGACTTGCACTGCATTAGGGTTTAGCGATAAGGCTGGAATTAGAGTGAGGGTTTTGGGGTTCCTCATGGGCTAGAAGCCCCAAATTTGGTGTGGGTGTGTCCAGGAGGATCCTGATGAACCTGAAAGTGGCCCCATGTCCCTTAGGACAAATTTGACCTTTGACCTCCATAGACTTGCATTGAATTAGGGTTAACGATAAGGCTGAAACTAGGGTTAGCTGAAATTAGGGTTAGGGTTTCGGGGTTCCTCAAGAACTAGAAGCCCCAAATTTGGCGTGTGCGCTTCTTGGGGGCTCCTGATGAAAAAGCAAGTGGCCCCATGTCTCTAGGACAAAGTTAACCTTTGACCCTCATAGACTTGTATGGTATTAGGGTTATCGATAAGCGATACAAACCTGGTGAGTTTAAGACTTAATGACTCTACGTACATGAATGTATGGGGTACCCCGTCCTTACCTTGTTCCAACCTTCCCTCCACAAACCTGGCTGTCCAGTGCAGAAGTCAAAGTGAGAGAGAGAACAAAGAAGGAGGAGGGCCTGTGACGCCGCTGCTGATTGGCTCGTTGGTCGGTTGAATGAGCCAATTCTAGAGCTCCCCTCGGTGTCCACACACTGCAAAATATATCTAAGAAATAACAAACAAACAAAGCATCCACTCCCCCTACGCCCACTCCCCCCCAAAAAAAAATAATTCAGCAAACAGAATTAATATTGTCAACAACTATTTATTCACTTAAATTGCTGACAGTGCCTTCACTGCCTTGTAATAAAAACGTCACTAAGGCATTGCATCTTAAAACAATCTCAAGCAATCATTTCTAGAATGCAAGTAATGTTGTGTTGTTACAATATTCACCGTCATCATTATTGAACATTGATTCAGATTCCCTGACACTCAGTTACAAACAAAAAAAGAACAGTATGGGGACAGCATATAGTGTTGTGTTCCTATCACCACTGATAACATGTTTGTTCCAACAGACTCCCACCCACCCTCAAGTTACAACTACCAGGAGAGTGTATCGCTACCTATGCCTAGTACACAGCTCTACTCCCCAATAAAATCTTTCCATTCTGCCATGGTCTTTTTTGTATGAGGCTGTGGTGTCTCGCTCATGGATAGTGTCCTGTAGCACTTCTGTCTGAATGACAGAGAGAAGGGTTGCCACACACTTGGATATGTGAGGTGCAGGGCATAGTAGTAATCCATCAGATGAAGCAGACGGTCACTCAAGTCTTCCTTGGCAAGCGTGGTGGCGGGAGTGGCTCCAAGACAGATGAGACAGCGGGTCCCATCAAACAGCAACACAGGGGTGCAGAAAGACCTCTTCTGCGAGTACATTGTGGGATCTTCTGTTGGCTAAAGAAAAAGAAGAAGGAAACGCCACATCCATGCATAGAACTATGAAGTGTTGAATGTGAGAAAATGCGAACAAACTTTCACCTGAATGACATGAAGCAGTGCCTCACTGGCATGTCCCAGCTTCTTCGGTGGTGGACTTGGTGAAGGAAAGAGTGTGGGGAGTGCCCTGAGCAGCGCGATGGAATATTCCACTGGAATAGAACAAATCAACTTTGAGTTCAAAGTTAGTCTTCCTAAAAATGAGTCTTATTAGGTTTGTGTTGATCACAAAAAAATCTTATTTTTTCAGCATGAAGAGTATTACCATTCTGCATCTATTCATTCAGCGCAACATAAACCATCCTATGTCCAAGGAAACAGCTACACAGTCAATTAGAGACACAGCAAAATGACTCTACTGAACTACAACCAGCGTTATGCGTGGCTTCATCACTTCATTTTTTTTCCAAACACCATAAAATTACACATTGGTGCAGAAGTCTTCCCATCTCTTTTTTTAGTTCATCAATGAATTTTCTGTTGCCCTTATCCAGAATGCGCCGCAGCTCATTCATCGTCTATAATGCAAGTCAATGTTAAAATCTGCAAAAATGCTTGCTTTTCATCATAAACCAAAACAAGTTAATCACTTACACGATAAAGATCCTTGACACATGGATATGCATCCAGGATCTTTGTTGGCCTTGTCCTGTTCTTTCAGAACATCACTATCAATGAAGGATCTTCTTGCTTGAAACTGCAGGTCAAGAATTTGGGAGACAGCATCTTGGTTGGGTTTTGGTTTCTTGTACAGCTCCTGCAGGGTCTGATAATGTCTGGCCTGTGCTGTCAGACCATCTTTGGCTGATGAAATGGAGGAGACAAATCAGTAAATCAGTCAAATGGATGAAATTGTTTGGAGCATCAAAATATATCAAATGACAATTCAAATGTAAAAATGCCTGTGATATATCATGATATCCAAAACTATCAAAACATTGCCTAGCTTTCATACATTATCATTATTATTAAAATGGACATGTTTCTACTTATGTGAAGTGTGGCCATTATCAGAACTGCGCCCTGGTGTGTGACACAAAATAATTGTTGATCCACCAATTGAGTCTGCATCATGATCTTCTTCTTGGTCACTTGCTGAGAAGTCAATGCGATGCCTTTTCTTCTTGTGGCCCCTCTCTGGTGAATCTCTTGTGAAGATTCTTGTAAGTGCTCGCCTGTGGTAAATAAAATTTCACTCATTGAAAGAACAAATAAAGATGGAAAGTGAACATGCACAGATAAAAAAAGTATCAGCCAAAAATAACCACACGCTTCAAAATCTAAGTGCGCAAAATAATATAATCACTTACATGTTTCATTGTTTTGTCTTAATCCTTCAGCATGGGATAATACTCCACTAGTCTTTGAGACATTGCAGTGACTTCATGCTTAGAAGGGTACCAGACCCCCTCTCCTTGCTGACTGGCTCTCAAGATAGAAATCATGCTGGTGACAGTGTTTCTCACCAGCCTGCATCTCAGCTCTTTGAACATGACACATTTCCCCTCACTGGCAGTGCGGGCCATCTGGAAGTAGTGCTTACGAGCTTGCTCCAACTCACTGTCTGTATAGAGGGTGGGCAAACTTTTTTAGCAACGGGCCACATGACAGACCTGCATCGAGTCGGCGGGCCACGGAAGGGGGGGTTGTAGGTAGGTACAGAATTAGTCCGGGTGCAGAATCGTTCTGGGTGTAGTGACTGCCCGATACGGCAACTCCATTGGGAAATACCTCTACATCGCGGTCGAACGTGATATATGGATAGATCACGGTCAAAACGCTATTTCGCGGGTGATAGATAGATAGATTGTGAGAGAATTTCGTGTATACAATATAATACAAAGTACTGTAAATACGGCAGGGATTGACAGAAAAAAAAAGATAACCTTAATCAACTGATGTAGTTTGTCCTAATAGAGTTGCCGTATGTGACGTTGTTGGCATTCGCCCACTGGACAGAGGCGACTGCCAATTACGTCACATACGGCAACTCTATAAACGTACCGCGATCTATCCATATATCACGTTCGAACGCGATGTAGAGGTATGTCCCAATGGAGTTGCCGTATTGGCAGTCACTTCCGCCGGGAACAATTCTGCACCCGGACTAATTCTGTACCTACACCTCGTTGACGGGGGGGAAGCACGCTATCGCTATCGCGCTACACTAACTCGGCAAAGTTACGTGCCGACAAAGTTTCGTTGGGGGGTGCGGTGTTGGGGGGGTTATGACTGGCTTCACGCGGGCCGGACAGAGACACGCAGCGGGCCGGATGTGGCCCGCGGGCCGGGGTTTGCCCATGTCTAGTATAGACAACATATTGTGGAGGAGCAGGAAGCTGTAGGGTCCTCTTTGGGCTGCTTTTCACCAAAGGAGTGGATGTCTGAGGACAGATTGGAGATGTCTCCTGGTGAAGACACAGTTCCTGGCTTCATTCGGGGCAGCCTTGTCTGGTACGGTGGAATTCTCAGCCGAGAGGAAACCAGATCCAAAACATTATGAACAAGAGAGAAACAATAGACAAAATTAAGAAAAAAGAAAAAAAAAGTGTTATGCTCGATGTTTTCAGAGCAAAGTAGGTAACCAATCACATCTACACTAATAAGGGCCCAAATCCTTTTCCTCCTGAGAAAGTGTTCTGGTCCAGGAAAAAGGTCTCTCAAATCATCACGACTGAGGGTGTGGAGCAAGACTTCATCGATGTTGGCAGCTATAAAGACAGTCCAATCATTAACAAACCTTTTACACTTAACAACTCATACATTTTTGAACTAATGAATTTAATTCAACTTGACAAGTCAAACCAAGTTTGTTTTGTGCCAATTTCTGTTATCAGAATTAATTGTAAATGCAATTCAGTTTAGACATTTTGTCTCAAATTTGTAAAATACTTCTTTTTGAAATCAGTGTCAGCATACAGTTATTTTAATTACTTAGCGGACCAATCAAAGTCATGGAAATTTTTTCATACCTACACATGACATACCATTTAAAATTGATACTGTGACATCATCCAGCTCATCCATTATTGGCCCCGGTTTGGATGTCCATTTCATTTCTCCTCAATCTGGCAGGGAAAAAAAAATCATCATATTAAGGTCACAATTAGGACAAGTTAGCCTTCCGACTCAAGATCCGTTTTTTTACAATGCCCATCTGCCATGGATCCCAAAGTTCCCATGCAATTAAAAGTTGTGACACCTTATCTGAATGATAACCCTAGACAGCTCAACGGATTGCTAGTCATACAGACAACAATCAAAATTGGAGTGAAACTTGTAACCACAATGCCTGCAACATGGTGGTACTTATGGTAATAATCAACAAATACCAGTGTTCTTCGTGACAAAATGACAACATCTGATAGGATTGTGCCACCTTGAACTGCAATCAACTTAAATTTTGATAAAAAACAAGCAAATTGTACCTAAACTACATCTTCAATCAATCCAATTTGAGCACCCTCTACCCCATAAACTGAAGAAACTGCAATACAAACTTGGTAGTACAGTATTTCGTCATGCCACATATAACTAGGAATGCTAATTGCTTGTTCACATGACTAGAATTGCAGTACATCAATCCAATACAAAATACACACTTGTCATCAAGCTCATAAATCCATTGAGTCGAGATGAGCACGTGCAAGGAGTCGGACTCCGTGAGTTCACGTAAACAGAGCATTGCGTTTGCGTAAATTATGCACGGCTATCGAGCTAGAAGCCGAGTCCGATTTGGTGCACACAACCACACTATAATGCCTCTCAATGTCCTAACCCATGCCACGCAACAAACGTGAAGAACCGATTTGAGTTTCTCACGGGACCAGCAGTGAAGTCACAACCGCCGCCCCAAATGAAATGTCGCAGCAGGAGCCTGAGGATTTTCTGAGTCAACATGCTGATCAACAGGTAACGTAATGTTGGCTTCCTTGACGACATTAGACAACTCCCTGTTTATATTTTATTCATATTTTAGTACAAAGCCTCCTTGTTTTATGATCTTTGACTTGTTCGGTTTTTGTTTTGACATTATGCTGTTAGTGTTTATTTCAAATTAACAAGAAGTACCGGTACAGATAGGAGGAACTTAATATAACACTTGCGTCAAACAAAGAATAACTAACTGTACATATCATGTCTACAGGAAGGAGCTGGTACATTAAGTGAGAATATTCAAGAATATTAAGAGAAGATATATTCAAGGTTGTCCTGAGGTCAACTGTACCAACCATTGCCAGAGCTTATGGAGCAATTTGATGTTATTGTACAGTAAAAATGGAATATTGGAGCTGTTGGAAAAAAAAAAAAAAGAAAAAGAAAAAAAAAAAGCCAACTTTAAGGCTTAATATCTCCAAAATGATACTGTACATATGCTTGATAATGACTGAGGATATAGTCAGGGTGTTCCTCAGGTCAACTGTACCAACCACTGACAGAAATTATGGAGCAAAGCAATGTTACTGTACAGTAAAAAATTGAGTACTGGGCCCTTTTTGCCTGTTTGAAAAGCTAAAAAAAAAAAGGAAAACAACAACTTTGAGGCTTAATATCTCCAAAATGGTACATTAAATATGCCTTATAATGAATGAAAATATATTCAAGGTTGTCCTGAGGTCCACTGTACCAACCATTGACAGAGCTTATGGAGCAATTTGATGTTATTGTACAGTAAAAATGGAATATTGGAGCTGTCGCAAAACAAAACAAAAAGCCAACTTTAAGGCTTATTATCTCCAAAATGATACAGTAATCAATCACATTTAGAAATCAAATGTTTCTAAATGTCAAGTCAGTAATGTCAAGTCAGTGCTTGATGTGTCATCAGCAGGCGTCGGCGTCAGTAATGGGGCATCGGCGGGTTTCGGGCGGAATCGCCAGGCGTTGGGAAGCGTCGGCGGGTGTCGGGGGCTTGTGGCCAGGTGGCGGACGTCACGGCAGGCAGTGGCCAGGTGGGCTCAGTCCCGCAAACGCTGCTTACAGCTTTAATTTTGTATTGCTTTGATAACATTGTTTAAGTTGAGTTTAAATTTACACTATTTTTTTTTTCTTAGCTGCTAATTGTTCAAAAATGCTGATGTTAAAAGTGTGTTTGCACAGTAAATGTTATGGCACTTTAATTCATATGGCAGTACATTTAAAATAACTGGCCGTCAAGTTCCAGGAACTGACAAACTGCACTGAGTTGAGTGAGATTCTCCAAAGGAACTCCAGTATAAATGTGGACTTTACATTCTAGTCCCCTGTGAAGAAAAACCCAAAAGTGAACGTTTTTGTGCCTCACCCTTTCTAACTGGGACATTTGCAAGGGAACGCAGACTGGTTATGCTGCTCCCTGATAAAAGAAAAATGTTTCTGCTGTTACCTCAGAAATTGCCTGTTATTATTGTGGCTCAGGATTTTGGAGGTAGATTTTTTTTTATTTTTCATAAGGAACAGGATAACAGTAATGCCCTGGCATTGGCAATAAGCTTTAATTTTGTATTTGCATTTTTTTTAACTTTAGATTTACATTAAAAATGTTTCTGTGTAAAGTGCTGATGTTAACTGTTTGCATGATAAATGTAATGGTGCTTTCGTTTATATGGCAGAACATTTAAATTAAAGTGTATGAAAGACTTCTTTTAAATTCATTATTGGCTTTTGCGTATACGACGTGATTAATCGTGATTGATCAGGTAAATCATGCGATTAATTGCGATTAAAATTTTTAATCGTTGCCCAGCCCCAGTAAAAACATTTTTCTGGTGCCAGCATTTCGTGAGGCAGAAGTTGATTCATACTTCAGTGCCTTGGAGCGAATAGCTTCGCCACTCAACTGGCCAAGAGACATGTGGCCTGTCCTTCTCCAATGCAAGCGGGTGGGAAAAGCACAAGAGTTGGTGTCTGCTCTTTTCTTAGAAGACAGCCTGCAATATGATGTTGTAAAGGAAGCAATTTTTCCTGCTTATGAGCTTGTTCCTGAGCCCTACCGGCAAAAATTTAGGACCATAGAAAATCTAGTGGTCAAACCTTTGTCGAGTTTGCATGGGAGAAAAGCAACCTCTTTGATAAATGGTGTGCAGCTAATGATGTCAAAAATGACTTTGAGTCACTCCGTGAGCTCGTTCTTTTAGAAGATTTTAAAGACTCTTTGCCAGAGAAGGTGGTAATGTTCTTGAATGAACAGAAAGTGTCGTCATTGTCCAAGGCTGCTGTCCTCGCAGATGAGTTTGTGTTGACCCACAAAAATGTGATCTCATCTTCCCCCCCGATCAGACAGGCCTTCTGTCATTGTCCAAGGCTGCTGTCCTCGCAGATGAGTTTGTGTTGACCCACAAAAATGTCATCTCATCTTCCCCCCCGATCGGACAGGCCTTCTGCTTCTCATCCCACAAGAGCCGAGTCTAGCCACCTCCCCCTTGAAAAGGCTAGAGGGAAGGGACTTCTGGTTTGGCCATAAAGCGGTAGACTGCGCGACACCAGGCCTCTCGACCGTCCAGGGTAAAAACTCCCCGAAAACTTGAATAACTATTGGCAGATATCATATTAACTACAAAGTGATCAGGGGAACGTTGGAATGGGAAGGAAAACTCGATTCAACCAAAACAGAAACACGGTAACAGACAATATGGCGGAACTACCAGCTTGCTCTGAAACTGAGAGAGATGGCGAAACAAACTCCTCGTGACTAACGATGCGAAAAAGGGCTCGGACATAGAAATTATTAGCAAGGAGATACGGGATTTAAAAATGGAATCAAAAGAAGTCCTTCGCACGTTTGGAGAAACACTGAGGAACGACGTGGAAAAAGACTTGGACGACTTCAAACACGAAATAAATCAACAACTTGCGAAAGTCATCACCGAACAGGAGCTCCAGACCGGCAAGATCAACCAGGCTGAGTCGCGGATTGAAAAGCTAGAACGTTGGGCACAGGAAGCTAATGACGCTCTGGTCATATCACTGAGAGAACAAAAAGCTCTTCAGGACAAGTTAACTGACCTGGAGTCCAGGCCGAGGAGAAACAACCTACGTATCTATGGAGTCACTGAAGGAGAGGAGGGAGAATCTGTGGCCAAGTTTGTGGAAGACCTGCTGAAAAGCGAACTGCACCTGCCAGCAGATTTTAATTTCCAAATTCAGAGAGCACACCGCTCATTTGCACAGAAACCAGCGGACGGTGCCCAACCGAGACCCATCATTGTTAACTTTCTGGAATTTACTACCAAAGAGAGGGTCCTGAGAGAGCTATGGACAAAGAAAATAGAACTGGGGAATAAAGTACCCTCATTCCATCATGATTACGCGACAGAGATGGTCCAAAAGAGAAAGGAGTACAACACTGCTAAAAGAATCCTGAAGGAGAAGGGCATCTGGTTCCACACGCCATTCACCAAGATGAGGACCCACTGGGATACGGGAACTCGAACCTACAACAGCGCAGAGGAGGTAAAGGAGGAATTGGCGAGACGCGGCCTGGCGTAGAAGACGGCGGTGGCGACGGGTGCGGAGGGGCCTGCGGCACTCGGTGCCCCACACTACGACGGAGTGGCAGTGCAAGGAGGGATCCTGGAGGGGCTACGCATCAGCACGACGCATCAATACGCATAGATCATCATCTATCAAAAAAAGACTAGATGTGGCGAGGGGGAGGGTCTGGCGGAGGTGGAGACAATTCAGATGGTGGGTATAAAGGAAAATTGGGGGGGTGGGGGGGGTTGCCTGACAATGCCACCTGGGGAGTTGCACCCCAGGAAATAAACTATAATAAAATTCCTCGGGCTACACAGGTTTGTTACGCTTTGAAATTTAAGAGGACGAGACGCACTTCGAATGAAACAGCTTTATTTGACAACAATTTAAAATAGACCAGGTTTAGCTGCCTGAGTGTCAAGGAAATAAGTACCATACCAAAAAGACTTCGGCTTTAACAGCCAAGCGGTGAATGCACAACGATCAC
>NW_027466119.1:1022500-1077500 GCF_046127955.1 Nelusetta ayraudi
GAGGGACTGAGTGAGGAGGTCAACAGAGAGCATGAGGTCAAACAGCTGGAGACCAAGAAGACCAAGAAGACCAAGGAGATCCTCCACGACCGTCCAATCAGGTGCAGCCAGATCTTTGAAGCCTCACCTGAGCAGCAGGGACTCAGGGAGTCAGAGTGGTGCTGACCAGGTCTCTGGGCTGGACTGGGAAGCCTTGGGGTCCCACTGGAGGAGCTGGAGGAGGTGACTGGGTCCAGGGAAGTCTGGGGGTCTCTGCTGAGGCTGCTGCCCCCGAGACCTGACTCCGGATACGGCAGTAGAAGATGGTTGGATGGATGGATGGATGGATGGATGCCAGGTGATAGAACATTTCATAAAAACAGACTCTGCATTATAACTTCTATTACACTCTAAAATACTCACTCCAATATAACTGCACTCGTCCTTCTCTCACATTACATTGGATCACAATGACCAAACAACACAACAAAGACAATGATGCCACTGTGCTGCCACGTCCAGACTCAGTGTAGGTCTGTAGGCCTCTTGGACCTTCATGTGAACCACTGCGTGTTGACTGGAGGTGAAACATGACTGACTGCTGTCCTCCTACCTGGACAATGCAATCTCACTTTCATTCTGCTGCAGATGGCCATTTTCATTTTACACCGTCCAAATTTACAGCTCAGGGCGCTGGGACGAATTCCAAATTGTGTGAAGATACAGGCCTACACTTCAAATAATTATGAGAAAAATCCAACGTAAAGAGAGCACTTCCATTAGGAAATAGTCAACATGAAATTTCGTCTTCTACTGACACCTGCTGGTCAAACTGAATAGTTGCAAATATTGTGAAGAAGTTGTCATCTAATTCTAATCCGAAACAATATGGCCATTCCAAGTGAAGTATTAAGACAATTAATCAGGTTTGTACTGCTTGATTGAACACATTCATCCCGTTCCAGTGCACTAAAACCCACTTCCCTTCAGGACCGTGTCAGCGAAGACAAAACTTCCTTGAGTGACGCTGTTTCCCAGCATGCAATGCGAGCTAGCGATTCACAATACTATTTCATCACAAACATGAATGTAAAAAATAAAAAGGGACGAAAAATGAAACTTCAGGAACAGCAACCATTGCAATACAAGCAGAACTGGGCCGAAGTTTTATATTATGTACACCAAAATACAGCCTTCTGGTGGACAAGCTATTTAATCCGTGTCTTCCTATGGCACTTCAGTGGGTGGGAGCTCGTCGTAGAGCTCACGTGCTGGGTGGGTCACCCCACCAACCACCTCGGGGAAGGTCTAAGACAAGAGCCAATGGTTACCCATGCAGGGTATCACCTGATACGGGTGAGCGAGTGAACAGAAAATATGGGTCAACGTGTGCAGTCGTAACAGGAGAAGCTTGTTGGCGGAAATTATGCACTACAAGTGGATGTGACGCTAATGAGTGCGGTGGATGAGGTGGAGCAATGCTCCAGAACCCGATTCAGACTACTCTCCCTCCACTTTTTTTGTTTTGTATGAGCGTTTAAAAAAAACAACATAATGATAATCGAATAAGCTTTAGTTTATTAATCAGAATTAAAACAAGTAGGTTTTGCCCTTACAAGGTTGTAGATTTGTTATAGATGAGTTCCTTTGTTGTAGTTTGGCGCTTGAAAAACTATATATGGGATGTACCATGACCTGAGGGATTTCCTCATCCCATCCCAGCTTGGTTCTGATGCTGAATGTGAATGTATCTTGCTGTACATCCCACTGAGCTCCAAGGGCCCTCTCCATAGGGAGCTGGTCTCTGTCAAGGTTAAGTGTTTTTACCTCTTTAGCTCTCTGCTCTTCAGGAATGGCGGCCAGCACCGAGCGATGATTGCTCACCAACTTATTGAGCTTAAATCCACCTCTACCGCACAGGTCTGTTAGCTGCTGGTACAGATGTATTGCTTGTTCCACCGTGCTGACGGCCTTTAGACAATCATCCACGCAGAAATTTTGACAAACAGTGTTTATAACCTCGGCTGGGAAGTCATGCTGATTGTCGTCGGCTGCTTTCAGCAGGGCGAATGAAGCACAGCTTGGGGATGACACTGCCCCAAAGATGTGGACCAGCATCCTGTGCTCTTGTAGGTCCTTTGTAATGTCCCCATCTGGCCACCAGAGGAAGCGTAAGAAGCTTACATCCTGGTTGGAAACTCTTACTTGATGAAACGTTCCCTCAATGTCAGTCATGAATGCTACAGGGCCTTGGCGAAAACGAAGCAGCACACCTAGCAGTGTACTAGTCAAATAGGGACCCTGCAGGATCTCTTTATTTAATGATGTTCACTCACTTTCAGTCTCACAGCCACTAAAAAACCTGATTGTGATTGAGAGGTCCTCAGCAGCCAATCATTGTTGGGAGTCCAGCCTTCAAACACTCCTACTGAATCCAGAGTCACATCTGTGAGCATCTGGAACTTTGGCCCTGATCCTCCACACCACACAACTTGGGATGACAGCGCCACCTACCTGTATCCTTTCAGCAGCCAGTCCATGCTCTGACCCGTTTCCACTGTGGCCTGTTGTGTCATCTGGACCGGAGTCTGGATCATCAGTGTCCAGGTTCATGGAATCTGTCAGAGTGCCGCCGTCCTGTGATGTAATGATAGAGAATCACTCTATTTATACTAATGTGCAGAACCACTAGAGTGTCATTTCTTCACTGCTGTCAGCAACAAGCATTTGGTGTCACACTGGTGTACAACACTTATGGGCTAATTAATAAGAAATTACATATTTATGAATCACCCGCAATGCCCAGATTGTTGCTGCTTATCTGCTGATATGAGCCGTCAACTGTTGCAATATAGAACCACGGGCAGGAAATTACAATTAGTGTAGAGTGTATTATAATTTAAAAGTTTACTAACGGTAGTTCTTTAAAGAATTTAGCAGGGATGGAACAGGTTAATGTGACGACGTCACCTGTAAAACGGTAGGAGCTCAACCTGCTGTCACGGCGAAAACTCTGTGTTACGTCCCGTCGAGGGGGACCGAGACGCAACGTGTGGGACACCTTCCCCCACTCCCAAGCCTCATTAATTTTTCACTGCAGTTGGCAGTTTCAACAAAAAACATTTTATTAATCAGTAAATGAAATAAACAAAACAACTTAACCGGTGGGCAGCAAAGGCTTCAGGGTGGGCCCAGGCCAAAATAAGAAACCAAACTCCAACTAGCTCGCCTAAAGAACTAACTAAAGAAAGAAAAAGAACCCAAACACAAAAAGGCTAACCTCCCTACATACTTAATAAACAGGAGAAAAGAGGGGACAAAGAAAATGGCAGCCCACCCCTACGGCTGCGTGCTCTAACGCCATTTCAGAAGTGACTAACTGCAGAGTTGGGAGCGGAGGAGGGATGACCGTCAGGCTGGCTCGACTGCTCCTCCTTCTCAGCCGCGGCGCGTCCAATCAGCAGCCGACATCCAGGACCGCACCTGCAAGGCGTCATCCACTCTCTCTCACACACACAAAGATAGAGGCACCTAGACCCACCTGTGGGTCATAACACTCCCTCCCTTAAGAACTAAACCCTATTAACATACCTACAAACAAAAGTAAACAAGAAAAACCTCAGTTCCCACGAAATAAGAATTCCGCAGCTAGCCCACATGTACACGTGATAATGCATCTGCCAACACATTATCAACCCCCCTTCCTGTGGCAAATCTGGACATTGAAGTCTTGGAGGAGCAGAGACCACCGCATCTACGAGGGCATTATGGTCTGTAAAAACCTGACCCCAAATTAACATCAAGATGGGCACTGTCAGAAGGAGAACCAAAGCTTCTTTCTTAACTTCCCAATAATGACTCTATGTGCGTGCTGCTTACTTGTGGCATGTCCCTCTACTTCTGTCATGGTGCAAAACTGACGTACGGCGGGGGTGGTCAGAAAACAATAGTGGGTGGCTCTCAATTAATTTAACAATATCATGACGGGCTGATGCAGGCAAATGGGACAAAAACGAGCTTAAGTTATTCATAATTTCAGAGTTTCCCAGGCGCGCCGAAGGAACGCCGATTTTTTTTTTTTTTTTCAATGAGCCCTCCCTCCGCCAGTGGGCACGGAGGGGGCGGAGGCTCAGGCGACACATTTTTCCGAGCGACGTAACGTAATTTTCAAAATAAACTAATTTCAAAATAAAAACCGAATGACAAATTCGATCATATATCATAATTGTATGTTATATTTGTCAGTACATTGTATCAGAGTGCCAGAGAGATTAAACACACACACACACACACACACACACACACACACACACACACACACACACAAAAGTAAGCTACGGAGCGGGCTGGCTACGGGGCGAGGGGGGGGCGATGATGAAAATGATTTTTTTTATTTTTATTTTTTTAAAGGAAAAAAGACTGCAGCTGAGCAGAAGCGCTTGTCGACCGTCGCGGAGCTGTTCGTGTCTGGTGTGAACCAGTTGGAGCCTCGCTCGCGAAAATCGGTCGGCGCTCCGCTTCGCGGTGCTTCCGCTTCCATTGAAATGAATGGCACGAGCCGCGCGCCTGTTCGCGTCTGGTCTGAACCACTACATTCAGTGCGTTTACATGGCACGAGAGAAAATCGAATTATTGCCTTAGTCCGATTATGATCGGAGAACTCACGTGCATGTAAACACCTTACTCCGATTATGATTGGAGTTTGAGAACTCCGATTGGAATCGGAGAACTCCGATTGAGACACCCAGATAATGCCATTGGAATTCGAATTTCTCTGCCATGTATACGCCTTAATCGGACTATTAACTGGACAATGCGAGTGCGCATGCGCCACGCCTCGCTCTCGCGACTCATGACCGCACAACTACGTCGTCTAACAAAACAGACGGCGCGAAACAACCTGGCAAACGCGAATAAGAATGTTGACATTTGGAGAGAGGATGAGACCGGGGCGATGCTTTCTCTTCTAAAAGAGATGGACATATTAAAATAACGCGCAACGGAGACCTTTTTAAAAAGGGTAGCGCAGCAAATGCAGGGCTCCGGCTTTGCGAAGCCCTGAACAAATACGTATTCCTTCGTATTTATATTTCTACCTTTTCGTTCACATTTTTTGTAAGTTAGAAGAATTTTAACTTTGTAAATAAAAGCACAGCAAAGACATGTTTTCCTGATTTGTTTTTATTTCGATAATTTCACTGTTATTCTGCTGGAAACGGCGTGCAGCGGCACCAGCTTCCTCCATGGTCGGCACTTTAATGAGCGTGTGTATAACTGAAAACACCGTTCCTTTGCAAAACCTGTACACAAACTCTCCCACCAGTCTGCGCAGAACCCGAATCCAACAAGAACAAGAGTTTGGGGTCCGTAGCGACGGCACAAAGCGTAGCATCGAAGTGTTGTTGTAGCCCTCCAACAGCAAACAACGTTCTTGTCTGCCTTTTAAAATAACCAGGAGCACAAGAAATAGGGTACACCTTATCTGCAAAGCAAGTAACACGTACATTATGAACTATCGTTCCATATCATAATAGATTTAATATGTCAACCGAAAGCAGCTGACCGGCTGAAAAGACTCACTCCACCCCCTAGTGTTGGGAGGAGGACACGTTCCCGTCAATAATTTGAATTTTTCAGCTGCATGGATACGGGGACCAAGGTGAGAACTCCGATTGGACGAGAAAACAGAATTATTGCTTAGTCCGATTAAGCTCTGCATGTAAACGCACTCATTGATTAACATGGGCGCTGAATGGAAGCGCTCGGCGCTTCCACGTCCAGTGTGAACCGGGCGTAACTTTTCAACATTTTGACGTGGCAGATGCGGGACGATCGTTTTCTATCAGGAGTGTGCACTACATAATCTGTATCGGAAAGTTTGCGCTCCACGACATACAGACCAGAAAAATGAGCCTGCAAACGGGAACCGGGTAACGGCAACAATACCAACACTCGGTCGCCTGTCTCAAAAACTCGAGCCACAGCTTTCTTGTCAAACTGCCGCTTCATTTTAGACTGGCTGTCGACAAGAGTTTTGTGAGCAGTTTCACAAGCACGATGCAAGTATTCACGAAAAAAAATGACGTAATCTAACACATTATTCTCTACTCATTTAACATTGGAAAGCCACTTACCCCTTTAACAGACGCGAGGGTCCTCTCACCGAACACTAAATCAGCTGGGCTGAACCCGAGGGACTCCAAAACATACAATCGAGACTGAAGATACACTTTATGCTTTGGAACCATCACTGTGCTCACTGTGCCCCCCCCCCCCCCACACACACACACACACATACACACACACACACACTAAAATATACGAATTGCAGTAGGTTGGTTTTGTTGCTCTTGGTTGTCTGTTAGTTTTTTGAGAGTTAGTAGTAGATAGATCCCTAGATAGTAAGTTTGATAGATGGATAGAAATAGATAAGTTAGTTACACACACACACAAGTTACACACACACACTCGCACATATATATATATATATATATATATACATATATATATATATGTATATGTATATATACATATATATATATATATATATATATATATATATATATATATGTATATATATATACACATATATCTATATCTATATATATATGTACATATATATATATATATATATATATATATATATATATATATATATATATATATATATATATATATATACATATATATATACATATATATATATAAACCTCTTTCAATGAACTCCAAAACATACATGGTCAAAATCCATATTATTATTATGTTGTTTTTTTAAATGCACATACAAAACAAAAAAAATGTGTGACATTCACTTGTAGTGCATTATTTCCGCTAGCAAGCTTCTCTTGTTACGACTGACCACATTGACCTATGTTTTCCATATACTCACCTGAATCAGATCCCCTGCAAGGTCAACGATCTCGTCTCAGACCTCCCCCCGAGGTAATTGGTAGAGAGACGCACAAACAGCATGTAATTGATGAGGAATCACGGTGTGCTAACGCTACTCAAACAGCTTAGATGAAAAAAGGGAGTGTGATTTGGGTTTGTGGTACATTATGACAATCTTGGACTTGCAAGACTGAGGCGACGGTTCAATTCCCATCAGTGTGTATTATATATGTGTTATTTAGCTCATTTATTCTACATTTTAAATAGATCACATTTGACATCTGACCCACTGAACACTTACTATTGAACATATTTTTAAACTATGGGCTATTTAGTCTTGTTTTAGGATATAATATAATTCATTGCACAAACTGTCAGGCTAAGTATAAGAGCTATAGTCTACTACAATCAGTCGTGCCAAAAAAGAGACATTGTCTTTATTTTTCATTTTTATTTTATTGTGTCAGCATTGAACCATACAAGCATGTAGTGTTGTCCAACAAGAATGCATGGCGAATCAAATCCCAAACAACCTATGAAACAATGAACACGTTTCCATTGCACTTCATTTTATTGAGCACTAGATGACCTCCTCGAGCACTGTGTCATTGAAGCCTCGAGTAATGAACCATTTTTTGAAACAAGTGTCGAAGCTTCAACAAAGCCTCGATCGGCCATCACTACCTACGGCTGCGTGCTCTAACAGCATTTCAGAAGTGACTAACTGCAGAGTTGGGAGCGGAGGAGGGACGACCGTCAGGCTGGCTCGACTGCTCCTCCTTCTCAGCCGTGGCGCGTCCAATCAGCAGCCGACATCCAGGACCGCACCTGCAAGGCGTCGTCCACTGTCAGACACACACACACACACACACACACACACACAAAGATAGAGGCACCTAGACCCACCCGTGGGTCATAACACTCCGTGTGGATCTTTTCACTCAGGCATTGAAAGGGGGTGCTAGCGCTAGCCGTTTGCTAAGCTATGTACAGACAGCACCACCGCTTGCCGAACCACATAGTCACACCGTTTATATACAACAACTCGTCATCAATATCTCTAAAGTAGAAGTCAAGAACTTTTTTCAAAAACGATAACTAACTCAAACTTTTTTGTGTGTTTATAAAAACAAACTAAAACAAACTTAAATTGAAGTCATATTTCACTTCGTTTACGTCTGTCAAATGAATATTTGCCCAGGAAAATCTTTTAGTTTTACGCAGCAGCACCTAAATGCACGTCGCGTTCTGTGACGTCACCCCTCTTTCACAGCAGTATGTTGACACGCGACTCGCGGCGGGAAAGTCCGATATGCCACAGTAGTGAACATGTTTATTGAGACTGGGAAGTAGACACGACAGTATGACTCAAATATCCTGTGGCGATGAGAGTGGTTATGGCTATCTGATAAAGCAAGATTTAATATTGGGAATTTAACAAAATGAAAAGGAACCGACAACGCCACCCTGGGAATTTCACCCAGGGAGTTCTACTAAACACAAAAGTAATAATTAGGCACACAGGTAAGTTCTACGAGGAAGGAGTAGGAGACGTGGTTCAGAATGTTTAAAATATCAAACCAACTTTTATTCAACATTTAAAAATAAAAGGAACAAACAGACCAACACTTAAAACGGAGCTACTGAGCTCCTTATTCTTGGTGTAGAAACTGAGGCTTACCGATGAGGGGGCCAAACGGGGGAGGAACCAAAGAAAACAAGGAACACCCCACTCACACGTGACACACCTGCAAAGAAAGTGAAGTGCAAAAAAAAAGAAGAAAACAACCACAATCCCGGGTCACAGCACTCGAAGGGGCCCACCACCCGGGACACCGCCACCACCAGCAGCTCTCAGCGACTACAAAAGAAAAGATAAACAGTTGGTTACTAAAAGTTCCCTAAAATCTGTCACATGTACTGAAATACACACACACACACACACACACACGCACGCACGCACGCACGCACGCACGCCTGCTGTCTGAGGGTCAGCGGTGGCGACGTAAGTGTGGCAACAGAAAGGAGCAGTGTGGGGGAGGGGAAGATGATGATGTTGACGAGTTTACAGAATGCAAGGGGGTTATTGTTAAGGGGTAAGGATATGGACGACAACGCCACCTCAAGTTGTTTGTTGAGGAAATAAAATAATGAAAAGCACACAGGTTTCGTGTACAAATGAGCTGAGACGTGGTTTGCAAAAAAAAAAGACAAGGCTTTATTATAATTGAAGGAAATGCATCTAGACAGGAATTTACGGTTTAGTTACGAATTTAAATTAACTAAAACTCAGAAAAAGGAAAACAAATTTATAAGTAAACTACCAATACCAAAAAGACACAGGGGGGGGAGGGGGAAGCACCGTTCAACACAAACAATGTACGAACAAGGGGGGAGACTTAAACCATAAATTTCAAAGCAAATGAGCGAATCAACTTCAACATCAAACTCAAAAAAAAGGGAAAGGATCTTCAAAATAAAGGAGGCCAACGATTCAAATAAGGGGGGAGAAACGGGTCAAACAAAAGCAGGACAGACTGACACCACACGGGGAGGGAGGGCAACAGAAACAAGACGACTCACGGGATGTGATGATGGTGTTCAGGGCTGAGGCCACCTAGATATAGCGGAGCAGGTTGGATGGGGACGGAAGCCCAAGGGAGTCACCCCAATCACACGTGCACATCCCAGTGGGCAGTCAAAATTGGGTGGCGACGACACAGCAAACTAAAACCAAAAAAAGAGGGATACCACCACCCGTCAACTGTACCAACCATTGTCAGAACTTATGGAGCAATTGTATTTTATTATACAGTAAAAATGGGATACAAGGTCGTTTTTGCCTGTTTGAAAAGCTAAAAAACAACAACTTTGAGGCTTAATATCTCCAAAATGCTACAGTAAAAATCTTTGAAAATAACTGAGGATGTAGTCATGGTGTTCCTCAGGTCAACTGTACAAATCATTGTCAGGACCTATGGATCAATTTGATGTTATTGAACAGTAAAAATTGAAACAAAACAAAAAAAATCAGAGAGAGAGAGAGAGATACTTAATTTTAAAACCGGAAGTTAACGCGCTTGCCATTGAACTAAGCGCTGACTTCCTCAGTGGACTCTCGCAGTAAGTACGGCAACACGGGCGCAATGAAAATGTAGAAGCGGCTGGCTTGACTGCGCTAGGACGAACGGCGGCTCACTTGACCGCAGTAACAACAACTACAACAACATGCCCTCCCTCCCTGTTAGAATGTGAATAAACGGGTGTGGAGTCAATCAGTCATTCCCATGGCAGGATAGGCCAACATGGCAGGATATGGTCAACTTTCATAAAACAAACAAAAACGCTGATTCATGATGAACAAATATTAGCCAGCCAGCTAACATTTATCCAACGCTAGCTAGCTAGCTGGCTAGCAGGACAAATAAACAAACTTGGGGGGACAACAGCGTTTCCCCTCCACCTCTCCAGCCCACATCACAAACAAATAACTTACCTTTCCCCTTTGCAAGTTTTTCTTGATCGGTTTTCTTTTCCTTCCGTTTTTCCGCACCGCTGGGATAACTCCTTTTTGATGCCATTATGGTGTCTGTTTGTTTTTAATCCTCTCGCTAACGGGAACGAATGGTAGCTGTCAATCATTCACATCATACCTGTCGGCGTCGCCGGCCCGCTACGTCACAACCTGCGTGACAGTGCGGCAAGCCCCCAGAGTCCAAGATGGCGTCCCATTCCTTTCAATGAAGTTGCTCACCCAGCGCATGGCTCCCAAAATGTTTTTGACTTCCGCATTGATGGGATAATAGAGCATGCGCAGTTGTGTCAGTGTGGAGACCGTCACTGACAGACGTGCGCGCTCATGAACCGTACAAAATTCCACGTTGAAATGAATGTATTTTTTACGGAACAACTGACGATTGTTGTTTCGAAATTTTATAAATAATAATGATGATGATGATGATGATGATTAATTATTATTATTATTATTATTATTATTAATAATAATAATAATAATGATAATAATAATAATAATAATAATAATAATAATAATATAATAATATACTATTATTTGTGTATTAAACAAGTGAGCAATGAACTGAATAATAAATAATAATTCTTTGAAGCAACTCTCTATGGACCATAACAGCACTGCCACACATATTTTTTAATTAATAACCTCTTTGGAAAGCAGACAAAGTAATGAAATGATTGGTCTATTTATTTCATCAGAACTAAAAAATAAAAAATAAAAACTGAACGATCTTGAAAGTTCCTCCCTTTCTCTTGCACCTGTCGACCGGTCAACTTTTGGCTTATCTGTAGTGGCCGAGAAAATGCTGACCTGTGCTGCAATTAACTGTGTCACCCGATCAACAGGCAAAGGGTGCAAAGGACCCACGTTACTTCGGTTAGAATGATTAATGAAATGACTGTAAGGCACTTTTATGCCACTGACGTTTTTACGTACGTACGTCCGTGTGTGTGTAGCTAACACAAATTTGCAAATATTTTGTCGTCCTCATGGAATTAAACAGCACACCATGTTAATTTATCAGCGAGTGCTCTCTCTTTTCATGCAATTCATCACGCTTAACATGTAATGCTGAATCATGAAAGCCATGGAGCAAAAAATAATAATTACATAAACCACGAGTGAAATAAAATGTGTCATTCATTCAATAAAGATTTCATTCATTCATCTTCTATACCCGCTTATTCCTATTCAGGGTCCCCAGCTATCCCAGCTGTCTTAGGGCGAAGGCAGGGTGACACCCTGGACAAGTCGCCAGTTCATCGCAGGGCCACAGAGAGACAAACAACCATTCACACTCACATGCACACCTACGGACAATTTAGAATGTTCAATTGACCTCACGTGCATGTTTTTGGAGTGTGGGAGGAAGCCGGAGAACCCGGACATAACCCATGCAGACACAGGGAGAACATGCAAACTCCACACAGAAAGGTCCCAGACCCGGGCCCCGGAATCGAACCCACAAGCTTCTTGCTGTGAGTGTCGCCCCCAACCATTTTTAGTTTCTTCAAATCAGGTAAGAGCATGTCTACCAAACAAAAGGTAAGTGAGACAGGTGTCAGAGATATTGGAAAAAGACAGTTTTCTAGTGATTCAGGAGCCATGCGACAGCCATATTGTATCTAATGGAGATGTAGAGGTCACAAATGATGTAGAGATCACCAATGATGAAGAGGTCACAAATGATGAAGAGGTCAGAGCAACAATGAAGGGATTGACTGTTCAGTTAACATGTTCAATGTTAAAATATTCACATGAAAAAAACCTGAAAATCGTTACGGCAGACGTAAAAATGTTTTTGTAAGAAAGTGTTGAAAGTTATCTTGAAATCATTTATGAGGATACTCATTATAATATTGATGAAGTGTTGTTGTTTCATGTTTTGTTGGCTGTTTCAAGGGTTTATTTAATTTGTTGTGACACAATCTAAGGTTCAATTTGTAAAGAAATAAAAGTTCTTGTGAAAAAAGATAGTGGTCAAAGTGATTGATATTTTTGATATTTTATTTAGTTTGTGTTTTTTGTAGTCTTGTCTGGATTTGTCCTGTTCGTTTCTGGTCTGTGTTTGTGTTCCCACTCTTGGCCTTCACCTTGTCGTGGTGAGTGGGCTTTTAACTAAGACAGGCCAATTATATATATTGTGTGAAGCCAGCAAAACAGTCATTATTATGAGAATTACAACTGAAGCACACTAAATAATACACCATAAATCACATTTTGCTTTTCTGTTATTAATCTAATGTGTGTTATGTCAAGCCTCCACAGTGGCGTGCTGCAGTCAGGATGAGACGAACAAGGTGAATGGATGGACGGATTGATGAGCCCAGCGAGCCTCCACCATCCACAGACAAGCCAGTCCCATTTTCCACCCAGAAGGATGTCTCTTCCATCTATCTTTGCCTGCCAGGGAAATGCAACCAAACATAGTAATTACAGATGGTGTTGTCTCTGTTAAAGTGACACATGAAAAAAACAAAAACAAAAAACAAAATATGTTTTGTGATTCATGTTCATGACAATAACAATCAAACAGATTTTCTTCATTCTTCCAATGAGTTTCGCAAACAAACATGGAATTTTCCCTGGATCATACTAATACGTTTGTATATTATATAAAGGAAATTATAAAAGTCATTAACACATTTGTGGTGGTTTTATATTTAAGGAGATAGTCAAACGTAAACACGTCCAGTGTTATACTGTAGAATGGACATGTAAATGATTACAACTTTCTTGACTACTCTGCTTGTACACAAGTAAACGGGGTCCTGTTTTTCAGTCAATAAATACTGTTCAGAACCGAAATGATGAGTATGTCATCTGTGAAAGAGTAAAAAGCATGTTGGAGGCCAGATTTAGCACTTGGCCTACCACCTTAGCACAGTAGTACAGGAAATTAGTCATACAAACAATGGACATTGTCATACGCAATGCCCATACAATGACACTGTCCCCTTAATACGATGCTTTAGAGCAGGGGTGTCCAAACTACGGCCCACGTGCCAACTCCGGCCCGCAGTCCATTTTTAATTGGCCCGCAACAAATGTTATAAATAGAATATGGCCCGCAAGTCAACTTTTGACTGAGTGTATTGCACTTCTTCAGTTTAACACCAGGGGGAGCTGCTCAACACTGAGTGCAATGCAGTTCCCACTTTAAGTGAGTAAAAAATATATTCCACAGTACCCGTGTGTTAATAAGCATGCATGTGCAGGTACACACGCGACAAATATCAATAATGCGCATTAATTCTGTCACTACCCTGCTTTTGCGCACCACTTTCTTAGATGCGTTTTTCTTGTTAACACAGAGTGCACACCGCTGTGCACAGCGTACACACTGCACACGCAAAGTCAGCTGATCTCATCTGATGCAGATTTCCTCCTTGATCAAGTGACATTTGTCAGGATTTTTGACATGAGTGGCGTCGGATCAGCACCGCAGCTGGATGGCCCGGTTTACACGCCCAGCGCAGCTGACACTCACCAGAATAATGCAGCGCTCCTGTTATTAAGTCCAGTTCAGTCTGTTAATGTTGACAACCGTTTCAAACGAACGTTAATAGCTGTGTTGCTAAGCCTAATAACTTAAATAACAAGCTTGAAATTTACCCGTCCCATTTTTCCCTTTATTGTTTTTTCTCTGTACTGTAAATCTTATGTCTAAGAAGAAATCTGAGGCTGCTGTTCTGAAAATGAGCTACCAAAGCTTTTTCTGAATAAATCAATAAAGATCCATTTATGGAAAGCTGTGATGAAGGCAGTTTTGTCTTTAATTATATTCAACAGTATAACATATTTGACCACTTTTAATTGATTTTTCTAACTTTAAAACACTAAAGTTAGGGCTGTATACCTAATTTCTAGTAAGTGGCCCAGCCCCTCCTATATTTTTATGCATGTGGCCCTCAGTGAAAAAAGTTTGGACACCCCTGAGTTAGATCCATTCCAAGAACGCTCCATGCCTCCTTCACCACAACTGGATGCAACACAGGTGCAGCTGTCTTGATCTTGTTGCTGCGCTGACATTGGGGACACTCCACAACCTTTAAAACAAGCTGTTGTGTAGACTATGACAATCATTTCAATTCTTAGACACTACTGTATACTGCACTTTTAAAGCAATATGTGATTTAGCACATGACTCGCTTAAATACTTGACTGATTGTTTTGTGGGTTTTTTTTCCTTGGGAGTTCACCAGAACCAGAGAGCAAATGGTGAAAAATGCCTACTCCTTGTGACTTTATTAAGAAAGTCTTCTGTCATCCCCCCCACCCCCCCAAAAAAAATATTATTGAATGATTTTAGGGGTATGCCATGCGCTAAATCAGAACAGTCAAGCATTCCTGTCCATTCATTAATAACTCAGTCAAGAGCTCTCACCCATTTTTTAACATCCTCGCACAAAGTCCCCCAATGACACGATGCCAGAACCTTTTCCAGGGTTCTCCTTGTGCCCAAGTGACCAGCATTATCGTGGCACTCATGAAGGATGTCTCGCAGGTGCTTCTGGTCCATCACCACCAGTCAGGGCTTTCCTTTCCAGTTGAAAAACAACTGATCATCTATTGCAGCAGGAAAAAACACAACATCCTTTTCACATAGAATAGCTACAATGGTACATTGACACTGAAGCTTCAGTAAATGGAACTGCATTAAAATGTTGCAAACATAGGTCGACATGAACAGCTAATTGCGAGCATAGAACAAAGTTCCATTGCACTACTGAAGGGAGGTCCTAAATATTCATCAAATTATTACCTGTAAGACCATTAGCTATATAAAAGCTATACATTGAAAAGGGTTACTTACATATTTTTACACAACAATCAATGAAGAGCAGAACGGATGGCTTTTACAAAAGAACTATCAATAATAAGAATGATAAAAAAAAAAAAAAAAGCTGAAAAGAACAAGCGACCTTGAGTCATATTTTAACTTGATCTACTGAACTTTGAATAGGCGCCGTGTGTTAATGAGAAAATAAAACTCACTCGCCATTGATGAAATGCTTTTTTGACTCCCTCCGAATCATCCGTTTTCTATTCCGCTCATTGTTGGAATTATGTGTGTGTGTGATATGTTTTGTGGTTTATGTAATTCTACATACTTCTACGAAATGTTTTACATAATTCTATGTAAAACATTTTGTTTTCCATTGTCCCACTGTCCATTTTTTTGCTCTTACTAATGCTTCCCAAACAACTCTCCTCACTCTCCATACATAGGGTTTAAGAGATTAAAGCAGTGGTCTTCTGTTAAGATTATATTTGCTTCTTTCTCCCAGGCACTTTTGACATATAATGTTGATGTCTTTTTGTGTGATTGTAGGCAGGAGTATATTCTGGAGACCACTTTATTATGAATTTTACCTTTATATGCACTTATTAGAATATCGATGAGGTCTGTGTCACCCTTTTTTTTTTTTTATTAGAATTTGATATTTTTATTAAAGTGATGCCGAAGCTGCAAGTATCTGTAGAAGTCTTGTTTGTCTAGATTGTGGTTTGCTTGTAGTTGTTGGAAACTGTCAAGGCCTGAGACAGATGTAATTACACAATATGAAGTAATGCCTCTACGAGTCAGCTCTTTAAATCTCAAGTCAAGTTGTGCTGGTTTGAAATCTCTATCATGTTCGACCCATCTTAATAACCAAGATTTTTTTTTCCAGGTGCGCTTTGCTCATCTCTTTATACCAAAAATTTAGGGGAGTTTTTATAACATCACATAGGTTATTAGAGTATATAGTCTTGAAAGCTTTGTCACCCAGCAGAGATTGAAGTGGGATATCTAGTTGGTCAAATTCTAGCTCCTTCCATTTTGCATCGTAACCCGCCCTGCACCAGTATATTACTACCACTATATACTGCAGTTGTGCTGCTTTATAGTCGTCCTCCAAGCATGGGAGTGACATCCCTCCCTGTTAAGTGTAATGTTTTGTAGCGTACCCTTGGTTTCTTGTTCTGCCATATGAATCTAGAAATGATCCGATTCCATTCACTGAATTTCTTATTGGGTATTTCTACAGGTAGCGATTGGAGTAGAAATAACAATTGTGGTAAAATAACCATTTTTTAAGTATCTATTCGGTTGTAAAAATCAAGTACTAGGGGGGTCCAACTGTCCAGATCATTTTTAATTTTGGTCGTGATGCTACCGTAGTTTACACTATATAAATCTTTGGGGGTCTTGGGAATATGAAGACCTAGGTATTTGAAAATTCTGGTTTTCCATTTAAATTTAAAGGACTTACGTATGTTTTCTTGAGGTATGTAATTAAAAGTAAGAGTTTGAGTTTTCTCTATGTTCAATTTGTATCCCGAATATGAACCACATTGGTCGAAGTAGGGCATTAATTTAGGGAGACTGGTATCCGGGTCGGATAAAGTCGCCAGGATGTCATCTGCATATAAACATGTCTTATATTCTTTCCCCTTGAATAGTATTCCCGTGATTTCTGGGTCTTCCCTAATCTTTTGAACAAGTAGCTCTATAGATAGAGCAAACAAGATGGGGCTCAGTGGGCAGCCTTGTCAGCAACCCCTCTCCAAACGGATTGTACCTGAAAGACTGCCATTTATTCTGATCCAGGCCACAGGTGAATTTTAAACATTTTATAACTGTATTGTTAAAGCCAAAACGTTGCAGGACCAGGTATAAAAATTCCCATAGAACAGAGTCAAAAGCTTTTTCTGTGTCAAAGCTAATTGCTAAGGACATTGTGTTTCCTTTGCTCATTATATGGAACAGATGTATAGCTCGCCTAACATTGTCTTGTGTTTGTCTATTTTTAACAAAACCTGTCTGGTCCAATTAGGTCAGGGATAATATTTTCTAGTGTGTTGACAATAATTGAAGTGAAAATTTTATAATCAGTGTTTAAAACTGAGATAGGTCTGTATGAGCTGCAATCTGTCCTAGCTTTCCCTGGTTTCAGTATTACAGATAATATGGCCTGTTTCCAAGATGGTGGGGTCTCGCCACCTTTTAAGACATAGTTAAAACAATTTAATAAATAGCAGTGGGGTCACAGAGTACCTAAAAGTCTTATACCATTCTGCTGGTAGTCCATCTCCCCCGGCTGCTTTGCTTGTTTTCAGTTTAGAAATTGCCTTGTCGACCTCTGCATTTGTAATCTCTGTAGTTAAGCACTTATTTTGTTCTGTGACAACAGATGGCAGGTCTAGGGATTTCAAAAAATTGATTGACTGTTACTGCTTCTGCTAATTCGGGTTGAGTGTATAAATTCCTGTAGTATGATTCAAAAGACTTATGTATTGCTTCTGGCTTATAACACATCTGGTTGGTGACCGGGTCCTTTACTTTATATATGGATCTTCCAGACTGTTGTTTTTTAAGTCTCCAGGCTAAGAGTTTTTTTAGCACGGGGTCCATTTTCATAGTGGGTTTGTTTGATATACTTAAGTGTAAGTTCCTCCTGGTCGTTCAGTTTCTTATTTAGTTCTGATTTTACTACGGTTATTTGTTACAATAAGGTGGGGTCGTTAGTCTCTACATGCTTCTGTTCCAGTGAGTCTAATTTAGTTGTCAAGTCGTTAAGGTGTTTAAGTTTTTCTTTTTTCCTTTGTGATGCCCAACTTATAATCTTCCCAGGCAATACTGCTTTTCCAGCATCCCATAAAATACTCTGTGACGTCACTGTGCTACCGTTAAGGTCTGTATATTCCTTAATTTCTTTCCTAATGTAATCTTCAAATCGGGTGTCATTTAATAGGGAGGTGTTGAGTCTCCAAATAGTGTTTTTGTGTGGGACACCTACATTTATTTTCACATATACACCTGAGTGATCTGATATGTCGCTAACAGCAATTCTACAATCTAAAACCCTGTGTCTGTCTGTTCTGAACATAAAGAAATAATCGATCCTCGAGTAAACTGAATGAGGGTGAGAGTAAAAAGTCAATTGTTTAGTGGATGGATGAAAATCCCTCCATACATCAAACATACCAATCCTTTTAATCATCTTCTTAATATTTAGTGACTCAGGATTTGTTTTCTTTGTCGGGTTTGATGAGTCTAGAGTGGGATGCAGCTGTACATTCCAAGGGGACTCGTGCCACGCAAAGCCTATTCCGACCTGGCGATCCTGTTTGAATCCATTAGCAACCAGCTACATTACCCCGGGCAGCTTCACGGGTACAGGTGGATGTATGCTAAATGCAGAGAAAATGGACCGCGTGTGAGAAAAGAGTCTGTACGTTTGGTTTTGAAGGAGCTGGATCCAAGAGGAGTGTCATTAAGGCAAGCGGGGCGTCTCAGACGGAGGAATTACTTCTCAAACTTCTCAACTTCATCTGGCACTTGGACTCATATGATGAACTGAAGCCATATGGTATTTGTGTGAATGGATGTATCGATGCCTTTTCAAGAAAAACAATCTGGCTCAATGCTTACACAACAAGTAGTGACCCAAAAGTAATTGGAGGGTGCTACATAGAAGCGGTACAGCGTTTTGGGGGGTGCCCTAGAGTTGTTCGAGGCGACCTTGGAACCGAAAATGGCCATGTTAGAGGCTTCCAGCGTTTCCTCGTCCCTGTTCAACCAGACGACACCCTCGATAGTTACTTGGAGGGGGCCAGCACTGCCAATCAAAGAATTGAATATTGGTGGGGTTTCCTGCGTGGCCAGTGCATGGAGTTCTGGTTAGCCTTGTTATCAGACCTCAGAGACAACGGGCATTTTGATGGCGAGTTTCTGGACAAAAGTCTCCTGCAGTTTTGTTGTATGGGCCTCCATACAGGTGAGTTCATGAATAATGTTTTATTTTCATTTTGTGCGCATGTGTATGTGAGTGAGAGAGAGGGGAGGGAGGACAGAAACGGGAAAGGGGGTGTTGGGAAGACAGACAGACAGAGACGGGAGGAAAGGAAAAAGAATGCTAAAGAGAAGGGGTAGAAAAGGGAAAGGAACAGAGATGGAAGGGGAGAGAGATGGAACAGAAGGGTAGAAACAGAGAGGATAAGAGATGGGGAGAAAGAGGGGGGGAGGGAGGGATGAACAGAGACAGGGAGGGAGGGAGAGGGTGGGGTTGCTCATGTGTGAATGCTGTAATTTAGTGTTTTATTTATGTTCTGCTGGCACAGCTCTTCCTAAATGTATACATTTTCTACAGGATGAGTTGGATGACACTGCACAGGTGTGGAATGCACACAACATCAGGCCATCAAGAAACCTGAACGTCCCCAGCGGTCGGCCTAATGTGACGCATGCTGTTCCTGAACTTTACCGAACAACAGATTTTCTCTCCCCTGTTGAAGATGAACACATTCAACTGTGCAAAAATGAATGTGTCTTTCGGCTGGCTGTACCATGTAATCCAGATATTTATGAACTCTGTATCATCTTTATGGCTGAGTCCCATCTTGCTCCACCAACAGATCCGTATCAGGCTGTGAACTTGTATTTGCACCTAAGAGAGGCCATCACTGCATCTCTCTAAACCACCCAACCCTCTCCACAGGATGGACACTTATTCCACATGATCTCAGTTTTCTTTTTGATTGTGTCATAAAAGGTGCGACACGAATAAGAAAATGAAAATGCATATAGGAATATTTATTAATGATTTTAATTATGAGTCAAATAATGCAGCTTTGTTCTTAAAATGAAAAAGCATTCTGCTATTGCTTTTTCATTTTTGAATTTTACATTTCATATTGAATTTTGGTAACTCTTTGCTGGTGCATGTTTTGAAAATTAAATCTCAAATGTGTTTTCCTTCATTTGAATTAAGTACAAGAATGAGCAGTCTTGAAGAAGAAAATGAAAATGCATATTGAATGACTTATTAACCATTTTAATTATGAGTCAAATAATGCAGCTTCGTTCTTAAAATGAAAAAGCATTTCTGTTATTATATTCTTATTTTAATTTGGATTATGGTAACTGCTTCCATATAAAACAAATACATCCATAAATATATACAATGTGAGAATTGTTTCTTGCAAGAGCTGTACTTCAACCCATGACCATCGATAAAAGTGTACACATCTAATCGTAAACAATCTGCTGCAACCTGAATTTCCACTTCTGTGTCTATAAACCAGTCACAGCTTGACTGATGGCTCTGAAGAAGCAGTTTCCATCAGCCTCTACATTCTCATTTGTACACGGCGAACCTAATGGGCCATTGCAATCAGAAATTGGAAAACTCGCACGGTCCAAATGATTCTTCAAGTTTTTGCAAAGGTCTAAACAAACATCAACATCAAGGGGAGAGAAGTTACACTCTTCATTGGTCACAGCACTGACAAACTCTACGTCAGAATTATCCATGTCAAAGTGAGGAGTTTTGCTCTTCTGAAGTGACTCACTGTTGCCAGCTGGTGCTGGAATTTTAAACCGTGACCGGTTTCGCCTTGATGAAAAGAACCATGCCGAACCTTGGCTAATCTAATACCAGTGCCATGATCTGCCACTTCATCTTCACTAGTACTAACTGATGATGGATCACAAATCACATGTGCGAGGCGTAGAACGAGCGGAGCAGTCAGAGGCAACAGAAGAAGAAAGAAAAGCCTCCTTAGCTTAGTTGATCTTCTGTGTTGCCTCCTGGACGGTGCTGGCCTCCTCTGGCTTGGTGCTGGCAACCACGAGAGCCAGAGGAACCACGGGCACAGCTCTGGTCATCTGTGGCGTCGTCTCCACCTGATTAAAATAAGAAAGATGTGATTTTATGCCAATAAACATAGAAAGGAAAACACTAGGCTTTACACGATCACGATTTTTGTGCCGATCACCGATCAGTGAGTTTAAATAAACCGATCACCGATCACCGATCCGATCACGTTAGGGGCAATAAATACTTGTTTCTGTACACCCCTTGCCTTCTCACGAGCACCGTCTAAAGTTGTTTGCTTTAGCATCCGTTTCAGAGTTTGCTTTTCTTTTTCTTTCTCTGCGTGTTTCTTGAACTCGACATGCTCCTCCGTGTGTATCTTTTCCAAGCGCCTGATTAAATTTGTGGTGTTGAAATTTTTTGCCAAAGTTCCCCCGCTAGCTTGTGCTATGTCTGTTTCTCTCACTTTGAAAAACTTCCACACCCCCGACACGTTTGTTTGTGTCGCCCATGGATGTTGCTGTCGTGAAGATTCAAAGAAACTTTATTGTCCGTCACATAGCGACAGTACTCAAAACAGGAAGAGGCACGAAGAAGAAAATGAAGGTTTTTGAATCATGAATCATTAGCTCTCGGATATAAACAAATAAACATGTCGATGCTGTGAAACTACTTCGGAGGAAATGAGACAGATTAAAAAAGTTTCAACATGACCATGACGTCATTGATCGGATCGGTGATTCATGACATGACGCCCGATCATGAACGTTTCAAAAAATGCCAAATATCGGCCGATCCGATACAGCCGATAAGATCGGTGTAAAGCCTAGAAAACACACACAGGTGATGAAGTGGAAATGAATAAGTACAAACCTGCTGCACTGCTGTGACATTGCTGGAGGCAGACTCAGTCATGTGGACAGTTGAACGTGTTGCCCACACCTGCAAATACAAGGACACAAAGTAACGTTTAAAGAACTGCATTTATTGTCCTATCACAAAGATGCACACAATGAAATACACATATCCCAAATACCAACATGTCACTTGTTTGTTTTGGTTTTTGAGGCAACGCGTGCTGATCGACGTCTCAGGCTGGACATCTGGAAGAACATAAAGAAATGAATTCATAAACAAAGTAACACACTAATTAAACTGTACATGTACTGTACATATGTGATCTTGTGTTGATAATAGGGGTGGGGCGATACGGCTAACCCACGATTCCATACTGTGACGATATTTGGCCCACGATAATGACAACATCACGACACACGATATCTTCGATATCTTCGAAATTTTGCAGACGATATGTGACTGAAAAAGAAAAAAATACCCATAAAAAGGAAAATGCCTGTGATCTTGCATTTATTCCAAAACTTTGTATAATGTACAAACAAACGTGCACTGCACAAGCAAACATATTAAAGTGCATGAACATTAATAACTTTCATGTAAACAAGGACAGTGCTTTCTGGTAATGTAAAGTCAGTAGCAACTTGTTTTATCTCAATTTGGGTTTTCGGATATACAAACCGACGGGAAGATGAGAGAGGGAAAAAAATCCTTTCACTGCCCCGATTCTGAAAATCAATAAAAAATGATGCAGACAAAATAAATAAATAAATAACCGCGTCCCCGAAATATACGGGACAAAGTGAAGTGCGTCCCCCATCAGTTCATTACGGGACAGGCTTTTTTATTTGCAAATATGGGACAATCGCGTATTTTATGGGAGGGTTGGCAACCCTATCTAGACCACAGACGGAAATTGAGGTTTTGTCATTTTCCATAAAAAACGGGACAAATTGTGTCCCGGGAGAGATTTTATCTTTCCCGGGACAGGTGGACAGGTGGTGTTTGGAAAAAAATATTGATATTTGCCGTCAGTGTATCGATTATTTATTGCGACAGAAAGCACAACAATATATTGCAAAATTGATTTTTTTTTTCACCCACCCCTAGTTGATAAGTGTATGAATAATTGTGTGAATGTTACCGTGGAAGCTGGGGAAACCCTGCCAGATGACTCCACGACGGTCTCCATGTGGTCCAACAGCACAGCCTCACTGAACCACACGGGATTGGACGGGATGTCTGTGTGAAATGCAGTCTCAACAGCTGTTGGTACTGTCTATAAAAAAAAGAGGAGAGGAAATCAGAGTCAACTTAGGATAAGTGTTCATTTTTAAAATAAAAAGTTGCACAGTTTGACAAATACACGATTGGGGGGGGGGAAAAAGAGGGATGAACAGGTTACCTCAACCTCCTGTCCAACAAGAGTCCATTCAGGAGCAGGTCCATACACTGGCATGTAGACAGGACCTGTCACAACCACTCTGGGAGACACCCTGGGCGATGATTGGTTGTGGCACAACACCCCTGATCTAGGTGAAGGGGGTGCGAGCTGATGGAGCATGCAGCATGCAGACGCTCCACCAAAATCAGTCCTGAGGTGCACGTAAACAGAAAACAACATGTTGTTTCGGGCGGAATCGCCAGGCGTTGGGAAGCGTTGGCGGGTGTCGGGGGCTCGTGGCCAGGTGGCGGACGTCACGGCAGGCAGTGGCCAGGTGGGCTCAGTCCCGCAAACGCTGCTTACAGCTTTAATTTTGTATTGCTTTGATAACATTGTTTAAGTTGAGTTTAAATTTACACTATTTTTTTTTCTTAGCTGCTAATTGTTTAAAAATGCTGATCTTAATAGTGTGTTTGCACAGTAAATGTTATGGCACTTTAATTCATATGGCAGTACATTTAAAATAACTGGCCGTCAAGTTCCAGGAACTGACAAACTGCACTGAGTTGAGTGAGATTCTCCAAAGGAACTCCAGTATAAATGTGGACTTTACATTCTAGTCCCCTGTGAAGAAAAACCCAAAAGTGAACGTTTTTGTGCCTCACCCTTTCTAACTGGGACATTTGCAAGGGAACGCAGACTGGTTATGCTGCTCCCTGATAAAAGAAAAATGTTTCTGCTGTTACCTCAGAAATTGCCCGTTATTATTGTGGCTCAGGATTTTGAAGGTAGATTTTTTTTATTTTTCATAAGGAACAGGATAACAGTAATGCCCTGGCATTGGCAATAAGCTTTAATTTTGTATTTGCATTTTTTTTAACTTTAGATTTACATTAAAAATGTTTCTGTGTAAAGTGCTGATGTTAAGTGTTTGCACGATAAATGTTATGGTGCTTTTGTTTATATGGCAGAACATTTCAATTAAAGTGTATGAAAGACTTCTTTTAAATTCATTATTGGCTTTTGCGTATACGACGTGATTAATCGTGATTGATCAGGTAAATCATGCGATTAATTGCGATTAAAATTTTTAATCGTTGCCCAGCCCCAGTAAAAACATTTTTCTGGTGCCAGCATTTCGTGAGGCAGAAGTTGATTCATACTTCAGTGCCTTGGAGCGAATAGCTTCGCCACTCAACTGGCCAAGAGACATGTGGCCTGTCCTTCTCCAATGCAAATGAATAACTATTGTCAGATATCATATTAACTACAAAGTGATCAGGGGAACGTTGGAATGGGAAGGAAAACTCGATTCAACCAAAACAGAAACACGGTAACAGACAATATGGCGGAACTACCAGCTTGCTCTGAAACAGAGAGAGATGGCGAAACGAACTCCTCGTGACTAACGACGCGAAAAAGGGCTCGGACATAAAAATTATTAGCAAGGAGATACGGGATTTAAAAACGGAATCAAAAGAAGTCCTTCGCACGTTTGGAGAAACACTGAGGAACGACGTGGAAAAAGACTTGGACGACTTCAAACACGAAATAAATCAACAACTTGCGAAAGTCGTCACCGAACAGGAGCTCCAGACCGGCAAGATCAACGAGGCTGAGTCGCGGATTGAAAAGCTAGAACGTGAGGGTCCTGAGAGAGCTATGGAGAAAGAAAATAGAACTGGGGAATAAAGTACCGTCATTCCATCACGATTACGCGACAGAGATGGTCCAAAAGAGAAAGGAGTACAACACTGCAAAAAGAATCCTGAAGGAGAAGGGCATCCGGTTCCAGACGCCATTCACCAAGATGAGGACCCACTGGGATACGGGAACTCGAACCTACAACAGCGCAGAGGAGGTAAAGGAGGAATTGGCGAGACGCGGCCTGGCGGAGAAGACGGCGGTGGGGACGGGTGCGGAGGGGCCTGCGGCACTCGGTGCCCCGCACTACGACGGAGTGGCAGTGCAAGGAGGGATCCTGGAGGGGCTACGCATCAGCAGCGACACGAGCCAGAGAAAAGCTACAAGAGTTTCAAAGATTCTTTGATTAAATTCAGAGAATAAAGGGAAGAAAGCTGGTAGGGGTGTTCTAGTATGACCGGTGTTTTTAGTTGACAAATTATTAAAATTGAATTCCCATGTTAATAGAAAAGAGACTGTGGGAAGTCCGGGTCGCTCCTTTTTTTCTAACGTTGGACTCATTTAGAACGACTAAAATACTCATTGCAGGTTCAAGTGTCGTTTCTAAGTTAGGTTAGATTTTTGACTGCCTTCACGCGGGCCGGACAGAGACACGCCGTAATTTGGCCATGCCTGATCTACAGGAAACACATCTCTCTCAACAAGAGCTAAATCAACATGATTTAAAAGCTAAACTCAACACAACTAATGGCAACAGAAGTCAGACCCGCCTGTCGAAACTTGTCAACGTCTCTCTAGCCGAACTCGGGATGTTTGATGTTTGGAGGGACCTCCACCCGTTACAGAGGACTATTTTTTTTATTAACATTACAGACAGATACAGAATAGAGGAATGTAAAATAGGAACGACTGACTTGTACTGACACAGTATTAATTACCTTATTATTTGTCTAAATAAGAGGAAGAAAAACACACTTTGGAGATTAAATATGGGTATGCTAAATAATCCAAAAACACTGGAGGAGGTTAAGAAAGAGATTAAATGCTCTATGGAGGAGAACATAGATAGTCCAGTAGACACTTCCATACTGTGGGACACAATTAAAGCTGTGATGAGAGGGAGGTTAATCGCGAGGGCAGCCTATCAAAAAAAGACTAGATGTGGCGAGGGGGAGGGTCTGGCGGAGGTGGAGACAATTCAGATGCTGGGTATAAAGGAAAATTGGGGGGGGGGGGGGTGCCTGACAATGCCACCTGGGGAGTTGCAGGAAGAGCTTAATGGAATCTTAATCCAATCGGAGTTCTCACCTTGTCCCCCTATACATGCAGCTGAGAAATTTGAATTACTGACGGGAATGTGTCCTCCTCCCAACAGGAGGGGGTGGAGTGAGCCTTTTCAGCTGGTCAGCTGCTTTCGGTTGACATATTACATCATTATGATATAGAATGTTCATAATGTACGTGTTACTTACTTTGCAGATAAGCTGTACCCTATTTCTTTTGCTCATGGTTATCTTAAAAGATAACCATGAGACAAGAACGTTGTTTGCTGTTGGAGGGCTACAACAACACAATGTCTTCGATGCTACGCTTTGTGCCGTCGCCACAGACCCCAAACTCTCGTTCTTGTTGGATGCGGGTTCTGCGCAGACTGGTGGGAGAGTTTGTGTACAGGTTTTGCAAAGGAACGGTGTCTTCAGTTATACACACGCTCATTAAAGTGCCGACCGTGGAGGAAGCTTGTGCCGCTGCACCCCGTTTCCAGCAGAATAACAGCGAAATTATCGAAATAAAAACAAATCAGAAAAACATGTCTTTGCTGTGCTTTTATTTACAAAGTTGAAATTCTTCTAACTTACAAAAAATGTGAACGAAAACGTAGAAATATAAATACGAAGGAATACGTATTTGTTCAGGGCTGCGCAAAGCCGGAGCCCTGCATTTGCTGCGCTACCCTTTTAAAAAAGGTCTCTGTTGTGTGTTATTTTAATATGTCCATCTCTTTTAGAAGAGAAAGCATCGCCCCGGTCTCATCCTCTCTCCAAATGTCAACATTCTTATTCGCGTTTGCTGGTTGTTTCGCGCCGTCTGTTTTGTTAGACGACGTAGTTGTGCGGTGGCGCGTGTGCACTTACGTTGTCCAGTTAATAGTCCGACTAAGGCGTATACATGGCAGAGAAATTAGAATTCCAATCGCATTATCTGGGTGTCTCAATCGGAGTTCTCCGATTCCAAATTCCGATCATAATCGGACTAAGGCAATAATTCAAATTTCTCTAGTACCATGTAAACGCACTGAGGGACGCAAAGATTGCACTCCGGCGCAGGTATGATTGATGACGCGAAGGTGGGGGCAAACCCACCTGCCACATAGAGAAGAAGGTTACAAGAAGCTGGTAAACCAATTAACAACTCTGGAACAGCAACACAAAAGCAATGAGGACGATACAGTGTCACAACAAATAATCGATGTCAGAAGGGAAATAGACGATGTCTTGAGGCTAGATGTTGAAAAAAAGCTGAAATTCATTAAACAGACCCACTATGAATCAGGTTGCAAATCAACCAAATATTTAGCAAGAGGAATAAAGGCCCAGCAAGCTTCTCATGCAATATGTAAAATTAGAGACCCATTAACGAACAGCTACTACTTGAACCTGAAGAAATAGAGAGGGTTTTTAAAGATTACTATGAAAATCTATATACCCAACCCACAGCTAAAGAAGACTGTGAGATGAAAGAATTCCTTGACTCATTGGACCTACCAGCCATTGGAGATGAGCAAAATAGAAAACTAATTTCCAGTATAACCAAAAAAGAAATAGATGCTGCCATTAGCAGGCTTAAAATCAACCAAAGCGCCAGGTAGTGATTGATGGGTTTCCTAGTGAGTGGTATAAAACATTTGGAGAAGAATTAACCCCGATACTCCTAAATTCTTTTAATCTGACTCTGACAGAGGGCAAACGGCCTCCCTCATGGAAAGAGGCTGTCATTCCAGTTATTCCAAAAGAAGGGAAAAATAAGGAACTTTGTGAATCGTATAGGCCCATTTCAATCTTAAATGTCGACTAGAAGATCTTTACTTCAATCATCTCAAAAAGACTTGAAAGTTTTGTGCCGGACTTGATAGATGAGGATCAGTCAGGTTTTATAACAGGTAGGCAGACTCAAGATAACATTAGACGGAACCGTCTAGGGCTGGACGATAATTCGATAACGATATATATCGATCGATAGACGTGTGCTGCGATAGGAAAAAAAGGGGTGGATAAAAAGTTTGATAGAAAAAGTTTCACTTCCTTTTTCATCATAGCCAATCATGTAGCTTAATATTACGGTCATTTCTTCCTCCAACCAATCGCAAACGCAGACCCAGCGGCTCCACGTCGGAGGAGGAATCCGCTGCCAGCGCCAGCACCAAGCAAGTAAAGCAGACCAAACTGGACTTCTTGCAGTAAATACGACAAAGCGTCCAAGCGCCATAAGGACATCACCCATGTAGTAACATGCTTCATAGCGAGGGATATGCTGCACATAACCACCGTTGAAAAGCTTGGCTTCAAACAGCTTCTCGCCACTCTTGACCCGCGATATGAAGTTCCAGACTGCAAGTATTTTTCAAACACAGCTCTTCCTCGTCTGTACAACGAGTGCAGGGAATCAGTGCAAAACGAGCTGTTAACCGCCACAACTTCAGACCTCTGGTCGAGTCGCACGTTCAAGCCCTATCTCAGCCTATTTTTTTTAAATAAATAACTAAATAAATAATAATAATAATAATAATAATAAAATAAAAAAAACAATTCAGTTGCGTTTAAAAAAGGTGGTTGAATAAATGTTTGAATTTGAATTCAGTGCACGTGTGTTCTTTATTAAAAGTCTGTCATTAAGTAATAGTATAAAACATCCAGCGCTACAATTAAAATATGTTTTAAATGTTTTTGATAATTATCGATATCGATCAATATGACTTTTTTTTTTTATATCGATATGATTTTTTTCTATATTGTCCAGCCCTAGGACCGTCCTATACATAATAGATCAGATCCAAAAGCAGGGCCTGCGAGCTGTTACTGGTGAGCCTTGGCTGTGTGAATTGGAGATTTCTGTATCAAGTTCTTGGGAAAAAAGAAAACTGGGGTTCCAAGAAAAGTTAATACAGTGTATTCAAGGTCTCTACCAAGAACCTACGGCAAGGATAGATTAATGGTAACTTAACTGATAAATTTTACTTACAGCGTGGTACTCGTCAAGGATGTTGCCTTAGCGCTACATTGTTTGCTATGTTCATTGAGCTGCTGGCACAAATGATCAGACAAAGTAACGATCTAAAAGGAATACATATAGGAGAGCAGGGAGTATATGGTAAATACTCAGGCTTCAAATTAAACATAGCAAAAACTCAAATTCTCACGCTGAATTATCATCCAGGCCGAGAAATTAGAGGAAAATATAAAATCAAATGGAATTCCAAGGTTATCAAATATTTGGGTGTGCTATTGGCAAAAGATCTTTTGAAAAGGTTTGAAATCAATTAGAATGCTATTATCAATAATATTAAGACAGATTTGGGAAGATGGTCAGCCTTTAATATGGATTTTGAGACACGAATTGAAGTGATAAAAATGAATGTACTACCGAGACTGCTGTACCTTTTCCAATCCATCCCACATATGATTCCAGAATCACAATTCAGACACTGGGACAAACTCATATCTAGATTTATTTGGGCCGGAAAGAGACCGAGGATCAGATATAAGACACTCCAGCTGCAAAAGGAAGAGGGAGGGTCGTACTTGCCTGATCTCAAACAATACTTTTCCACAGCTCAGGTAAAGTTCTTGGTGTGTACATGCTGCCCTCAATATCAGGCACGATGGAAAGAGATAGAGGCCGGCAGAGAAATGACTCTCACACTGGCATTAGTAGGAGACATAAGAACTAAATCAGCTCAACAAAGCCAAAATGAAATTATTAAGCACACACCGGCTATCTGGAGTAAGATGGTAAAAGAAAACCATATGGAGGGAAACTACTAATGTGGCCTTCTCTTGATCCCAGATTTCAACCAGGAACCACAGACATTGAGTACAGACGATGGTGGGATAGGGGTATAACTGCAGTATGCACACTCGTTCACAAGGGTTTTAAAAAGTTTTGGAGAGTTGAAAAAGGAATTTGGACGAGGAAACAAAGATTTCTTTCGATACATGCAATTAAGAGATTACTATGATAAAAGAATCAAACCAACATCATCTGGAGAGGACAATATAGTGATAGATATTCTGATCGAAGCCTGTAAAAAGATGAAGAGAAAAATCATTTCTAAAATCTATCAGGGCCTTCAGAAACAGAACAGCAACAAACGCAGGATACATCAAAGCCAAATGGCAGAAAGAACTAAGCATGGAAATATCAGAGGAAGGTTGGCGTTCCATGTGGGATGCACAGCATTCATCCACAAGTTCAAAGAAGTGGCGAACAATTGGTTGGAAAAATTTGATCGGTTTCTTCATATAAAAAGTAAGGGTGTCAACGCCGGGATTAACGCACACGGTGCTTTTTGAACCTTTGGCCGCTCCGTAGATTGTGGAAACGGGAAATGAATTGACTCACAGCACACAGTCACACGCTTGCAGCCGGCTTGTAAGCACAACAAAAAAAAGAAAAAGACACTGAGCGTAGATGAGCACTAGGAAGGACTAACATGGATAAGGCGTCAATTGTAAATGGAAAGTTCCACTTCAAAACCCTGCCAGATGGCAGTCTTGACAGGACAAAAGTGATATGCATTTACTGTAAAGCTGTATTTAGTTTCCACCGGAGTAGGAGCAGTCTTACGTTTCACTTGTCTGCGAAGCATACAGCTGACGCGGAGAGCCCTCCGCCCCCTTCTGAGGTAAAGCAAACCACGTTGGATGGTGTGGCACGGAGACCGCTGGCCGCGTCCACCACACGCCAACTTTCAACAGCGGGGGCTAAATGGGTGTGGCTACGGCTTGCAGGCCAATTAATGTGGTGGAGGACGAGGGTCTGCGCGATATCATATATATTATACTGACTATGGATGAATATGACACTGACTGGATGATTATGGCACTGACTGTGGATTACTATGGATGCTGAACAGCTGTTATAGGCTATACTGCCTAACTGCACTATATCAGTTGAGTCCTGTACTGTATTGCACTGCCCCCTGTTTAATGCACACTTTATTTATTGTTTTGATTTAATTTAATTTATTTTGTGCATCACAGTTTGATGCAATGCATAAGTGTCATCCTTTTGTCTTAATGGCTGCTGAAAAAAGGGGATGAATAGTTCAAGTTCGAGTTGAAAAGTAAAATATAGAAATTTTGGTAGTACTAGTAATCATTACTATGTAATGTTACAGTTATGCCCATCTGTTATCTTTGTTGGGCTTGAGTTTATGATAATTTTTTTTACCCTGTGCATCTTTTGTTTTGTTAGTAGTACTTGCCATTGCTCCAACACGAATAAACATGCTGCATCCCACTAGATGGCGCATTTGCCTTATTTACAAGCACCACGGTCATCGGAGCTGATTGCTGCCACTCTCAGCAGCGTGCGTCTACTAAGGTCTACTAAGATTCCACAATCTATTACACCTCGTGAGCAAAACAGGCTACAGGTAAAATTAATCATTCATCTCAATCATTTATCTTCAGTTGAGCAACTCAGGCAAGTTAAACTGATTTAAAAACAAACAAACACTATAATACTAGGAAAAGAATCCTCTATATTTTCAATAAATACAACAGATTGAGTATTCATAAAAAAAATGCTTACTTTAAATAAGAAAATCCAACAAACCAACAAGTGCAACACTAAAAAGCAAACCAACAATCAAAATAATGCTTAATTGCCTTAGTTTCGTCCCACACTTATCAGCTTAGCTACTAAGAATAACACACATTATTCACCTGGACAGAAGGAGGTTCTGAGGAACGTGTTGGTCCTGGAGCTTCCTGGTCAGGATGTTCGGGAGATCCCTCTGGCTCAATGTCTGGAGCGCCAACATATTTTAGAATTGCTCCTGCAGAGACAAAGCTCATTAGATCATCAAGCAAAACAGATCAGAAGCGCATTTTCCTATTTTATTATTACAGTGATGTTGCAGTAATATAAGAAAATTAAAAATTCATTTGTTTTTAAATTAAACATTATGGTTGCAGTGTCCCTTTAAAGCTTTTACCCAATTACAAAACTGTCATTTTAAAGAGTTTTTGGCATTACTTTACACACTGTACTAGTTAAAGTAATAAAACTAAGATAAATGACCCATTGCCACAACAGTCTAAAACAGTCAACACCATGCCAAATAAAGTATTTCCATAAAATATTTCTTTGAATTCTAAAACAGTAGCACATTTCTAATTAAGGGCCTACAAAATACAAACTAAGCTTAATAAATTCATCCTAAGTTAAGGCTAAAATAACATGAAGAGTCAAATATGTGAGAGACAACTTCCACTGAACAATAACAGGGGACTGACTACAACAACAACTACAACATGCCCTCCCTCCCTCCCTCCCTGTTAGAATGTGAAGAAACGGGTGTGGAGTCAATCAGTCATTCCCATGGCAGGATAGGCCAACATGGCAGGACATGGTCAACTTTCATAAAACAAACAAAAACGCTGATTCATGACGAACAAATATTAGCCAGCCAGCTAACATTTATCCGACGCTAGCTAGCTAGCTGGCTAGCAGGACAAATAAACAAACTTGGGGGGGGACAACGGCGTTTCCCCTCCACCTCTCCAGCCCACATCACAAACAAATAACTTACCTTTCCCCTTTGCAAGTTTTTCTTGATCAGTTTTCTTTTCCTTCCGTTTTTCCGCACCGCTGGGATAACTCCTTTTTGATGCCATAATGGTGTCTGTTTGTTTTTAATCCTCTCGCTAACGGGAACGAATGGTAGCTGTCAATCATTCACGTCATACCTGTGCGTCGCCGGCCCGCAACGTCACAACCTGCGTGACAGTGCGGCAAGCCCCCAGAGTCCAAGATGGCGTCCCATTCCTTTCAATGAAGTTGCTCACCCAGCGCATAGCTCCCAAAAACTTTTTGACTTCCGCATTGATGGGATAATAGAGCATGCGCAGTTGTGTCAGTGTGGAGACCGTCACTGACAGACGTGCGCGCTCACGAACCGTACAAAATTCCACGTGGAAAACAATGTATTTTTTACAGAACAACTGACGATTGTTGTTTCGAAATTTTAGAAATAATAATGAGGATGATGATGATGATGATGATTATTATTATTATTATTATTATTATCATTATTATTATATTAATAAAATAGTATTATTATAATAATATACTATTATTTGTGTATTAAACAAGTGAGCAATGTGCCACTGAATAATAAATGATAATTCTTCGAAGCAACTCTCTTTGGAAAGCAGACAAAGGAATGAAATGATTGGTCTATTTATTCCATCAGAACTAAAAAAAAATAAAAAACAAAAACTGAATGATCTTGAAAGTTCCTCCCTGAAAGTTCCTCCCTTTCTCTTGCACCTGTCGATGTGTGTACCTAACACAAATTTGCAAATATTTTGTCGTCCTCATGGAATTAAACAGCACACCATGTTAATTTATCAGCGAGTGCTCTCTCTTTTCATGCAATTCATCACGCTTAACATGTAATGCTGAATCATGAAAGCTATGGAGCAAAAAATAATAATTACATAAACCACGAGTGAAATAAAATGTGTCATTCATCAATAAAGATTTCATTCATTCATCTTCTATACCCGCTTATTCCTATTCAGGGTCACGGGGGTCTGCTGGAGCCTATCCCAGCTGTCTTAGGGCGAAGGCAGGGTGACACCCTGGACAAGTCGCCAGTTCATCGCAGGGCCACATAGAGACAAACAACCATTCACACTCACACCTACGGACAATTTAGAACGTTCAATTGACCTCACATGCATGTTTTTGGAGTGTGGGAGGAAGCCGGAGAGAACCCGGAGAGAACCCACGCAGACACAGGGAGAACATGCAAACTCCACACAGAAAGGTCCCAGGTCCAGGCCCCGGAATCGAACCCACGACCTTCTTGCTGTGAGGAGGCAGCGCTAACCACTGCACCACTGACTATTTTATTACTTAGTTGAAAATGCAATTTTATTTCATTTAACAAAGCACGAACGTTGCTGCGTCACCCTTATGGTCTCAGCTCTGCTCGCTTCGAAGCCCAACGAGGCAGGTACCAAAATCCTAACCCCTGGGAACGTGACAATTGTTTTTTTCAATTGAAGTTTTCGTTATTTTGTTCGTTTTCGTGAACTATTATAACCGTGGTCAGGACCTCCAGTGAGAAGATCCATTGGAGGACATTTAGAGCAAACAGTCAGACAACAGCAGCTTCACCACATCAGCTTCAAGTCGTGGACAGAAAATGATGCTCACACTGTCACACTGATGTTTTCTTCTCCAACCTTCTCTCAGCTCCAGAGCTTGGTGGTCTGCAGGAGCTTCTACAGCAGCAGAAGATCAGTCTGGAGAGGAGATGTGAACGTGTGACTGAAGGTGAAGAAGCAGGAAGTCAAACTCTCCTCAACAGCATCTACACTGAGCTGACATTTGGAGAGAGGATGAGACCGGGGCGATGCTTTCGCTTTTAAAAGAGATGGACATATTCAAATAACGCGCAACGGAGACCTTTTTAAAAAGGGTAGCGCAGCAAATGCAGGGCTCCAGCTTTGCGCACCCCTGAACAAATACGTATTCCTTCGTATTTATATTTCTACCTTTTCGTTCACATTTTTTGTAAGTTAGAAGAATTTTAACTTTGTAAATAAAAGCACAGCAAAGACATGTTTTCCTGATTTGTTTTTATTTTGGTAATTTCGCTGTTATTCTGCTGGAAACGGCGTGCAGCGGCACAAGCTTCCTCCACGGTCGGCACTTTAATGAGCGTGTGTATAACTGAAGACACCGTTCCTTTGCAAAACACAAACTCTCCCACCAGTCTGCTCAGAACCCGAATCCAACAAGAACGAGAGTTTGGGGTCCGTAGCGACGGCACAAAGCGTAGCATCGAAGTGTTGTTTTAGCCCTCCAACAGCAAACAACGTTCTTGTCTGCCTTTTAAAATAACCAGGAGCACAAGAAATAGGGTACACCTTATCTGCAAAGCAAGTAACACGTACATTATGAACTATCGTTCCATATCATAATAGATTTAATATGTCAACCGAAAGCAGCTGACCGGCTGAAAAGACTCACTCCACCCCCTAGTGTTGGGAGGAGGACACGTTCCCGTCAACAATTTGAATTTCTCAGCTGCATGTATACAGGGACCAAGGTGAGAACTCCGATTGGACGAGAAAACAGAATTATTGCTTAGTCCGATTAAGCTCTGCATGTAAACGCACTCATTGATTAACATGGGCGCTGAATGGAAGCGCTCGGCGCTTCGCTTCGCTGCGATTCTGCGTCCAGTGTGAACCGGGCGTAACTTTTCAACATTTTGACGTGGCATATGCGGGACGATCGTTTTCTATCAGGAGTGTGCACTGCATAATCTGTATCGGAAAGTTTGCGCTCCACGACATACGGACCAGAAAAACCAGCCTGCAAACCGGAACCGGGTAACGGCAACAATACCAACACTCGGTCGCCTGTCTCAAAAACTCGAGCCACAGCTTTCTTGTCAAACTGCCGCTTCATTTTAGACTGGCTGGCGACAAGAGTTTTGTGAGCAGTTTCACAAGCACGATGCAAGCATTCACGAAAAAAAAATGACGTCATCTAACACATTTTTCTCTACTCGTTTAACATCGGAAAGCCACTTACCCCTTAACAGACGCGAGGGTCCTCTCACCGAACACTAAATCAGCTGGGCTGAACCCGAGGGACTCCCACACATACAATCGACGACTGAAGATACACTTTATGCTTTGGAACCATCACTGTGCTCATTTTAACCCCCCCCCCCCCACACACACACACACACACACACACACACACACACACACTAAAATATACGAATTGCAGTAGGTTGGTTTTGTTGCTCTTGGTTGTCCGTTAGTTTTTTGAGAGTTAGTAGTAGATAGATCCCGAGATAGTAAGTTTGATAGATGGATAGAAATAGATAAGTTAGTTAAAGTTACACACACACACACACACGCACACACATATATACATATATATATATACATATATATATATATATATATATGTATATATATATATATATATATATATATACATATATATATATATACATATATATATATATATATTAACCTCTTTCATTGAACTTGTAAGACAGTCAAATCCACATCCTGAAGTGTTTTCTCTAACAATGGAAGTTCTTCAAAGACGGGGGTTACAACTGTATCAATCTCACCTATTGTAATTAACTAACATGATTTACATGTCGCGGGAAAGGAACCCCCGAGGGCCAAAAGGTATCTCCTTGTGTTTGTTGGATTTGCATTCAGGGACTGTCTCTGCCTTTTGTTTAGATCTTTCCTTTGAAATGTTGTGAGTGTCAGTGCGAGAGGTATGAAGGTCTTGGTGATCTATTGTTGCTGTGGAAAATTACCCCTGATGACCAAAAGGTTCCCGAGTAGGAAGAGTTGATCTGATTTGAATCTTTTAAATATGCATTTTAGCAGTGTCTCTGTTCTGGGAGGATATTTAAGGGAAGGAACAAGAATCTGAAAGTCTCTTCTTTTTTCTCTCCTTTTCTGGGACCCACTCTTCTTTTTTCTCTCTCCTTTTCTGGGACCCTCTCTCTCTCTCTCTTTTTCACTCTCTCTCTCTCTCTCTCTCTCACTCTCTCTCTCTTCTTCTTCTTTTTCTTTGACTTCTTGATTTTTTTTACCATCATTTTTACACAACCGGTCTGTTACATTTTTGCTGCATTTTTACTCTGGACATCGCAATAAACTGGTATGTTATCCATTCCCCTTCAATATTAACTTGTTGAGACTTTTGTTTCTATGTGGAGAGCAATCTGACATCAGATATTGATTTAGTCTTCAGTTATATGGTAAATTCATTTGAGTAATGCTTGTACTCTTTACCTCTGAGTTGAATAGAAAAGATTGAGTGTCGTGTTTTTCTAACTATTGAGTTGGAAGATATAAACCTCTGAACATCTCAACCTAGATGTCTGGGCTGTTCTTCTATGTTAAGAAGGTCACTGAATGCTTTGTCTATATCTGCCATCACTGAACTAAGATAGGGATTAATCAGAATCCCAAAGACCTTAGTTATATGGTAAGTTTCACTGGACATTATTCAAACCCTTAACCTCTGAGTTGGTCAGATAAGATTGGGTATCATGTTCAATAACCTCTGAATACTCCAACCCAGACATCAGGCTATTCTTCCATGTTTAATGAACAAACTGAATAGTTTTGTTAATTTATAGAAGCCATCCCTGAACTGAAGACTAATGTCAGATCACGAGAAGTTTATTATTATTGAGTCTATATTCTTAATTGTTAATCAAGTCTTTCTCTCAATCAATGTATAAAAGTAAAGTTATTATTATCAAATGGAGTCAGATTAAATTAATTATTATGTATTTTACTTTGAAATCCTCACCTTGACACCGGAACGACGGAATACGTGTTGGGGAGATATTACTATTTGTGTCTAGATATTTCCTCCCCTACAAACTCCAAAACATACATGGTCAAAATCCATATTATTATTATGTTGTTTTTTTTAAATGCTCATACAAAACTAAAAAAAAATTTGTTATATCAACTTGTAGTGCACTATTTTCGCCAGCAAGCTTTTCTTGTTAGGACTGACTACATTGACCCATATTTTCCATATACTCACCTGAATTAGGTACCCTGCAGATACCCTGCAAGGGTAACGATCTTAGACCTTCCCCGAGGTGCGCAACCAGCGCGTGACCTATAGAACGAGCTTCCACCCACGGAAGTGCCATAGGAGGACAAGGCTTAAATAGTATGGCTTGTCCACCAGAAGGCTGTATTATGGTGTATATAATATAAAACTTCGGCCCAGTTCTGCTTGTATTGCAATGGTTGGTGTTCCTGAAGTTTCATTTTTCCCTTTTTCCTTTTTTTATTTTTTACATCCATGTTTGTGATGAAATAGTATTGTGAATCGCTCGCTCGCATTGCATGCTGGGAAACAACGTCACTCAAGGAAGTTTTGGCTTCGCTGACACGGTCCTGAAGGGAAGTGGGTTTTAGTGCACTGGAACGGGATGAATGTGTTCAATCAAGCAGTACAAACCTGATTAATTGTCTTAATACTTCACTTCGAATGGCCATATTGTTTAGGATTAGAATTAGATGACAACTTCTTCACAATATTTGCAACTATTCAATTTGACCAGCAGGTGTCAGTAGAAGACGAAATTTCATGTTGACTATTTCCTAATGGAAGTGCTCTCTTTACGTTGGATTTTTCTCATAATTATTTGAAGTGTAGGCCTGTAATTGATGAGGAATCACGGTGTGCTAACGCTACTCAAACAGCTTAGATAAAAAAAAAAAAGGGAGTGTGATATGGGTTTGGGTACATTATGACAATCTTGGACTTGCAAGACTGAGGCGACGGTTCAATTCCCATCAATGTGTATTATATATGTGTTATTTAGCTCATCTATTCTACATTTTAAATAGATCACATTTGACATCTGACCCACTGAACACTTACTATTGAACATATTTTTAAACTATGGGCTATTTAGTCTTGTTTTAGGATATAATATAATTCATTGCACAAACTGTCAGGCTAAGTATAAGAGCTTTAGTCTGCTACAATCAGTCGTGCCAAAAAAGAGACATTGTCTTTATTTTTCATTTTTATTTTATTGTGTCAGCATTGAACCATACAAGCATGTAGTGTTGTCCAACAAGAATGCATGGCAAATCAAATCCCAAACAAGCTATGAAACAATGAACACGTTTCCATTGCACTTCATTTTATTGAGCACTAGATGACCTCCTCGAGCACTGTGTCATTGAAGCCTCGAGTAATGAACCATTTTTTGAAACAAGTGTCGAAGCTTCAACAAAGCCTCGATCGGCCATCACTACCTACGGCTGCGTGCTCTAACAGCATTTCAGAAGTGACTAACTGCAGAGTTGGGAGCGGAGGAGGGACGACCGTCAGGCTGGCTCGACTGCTCCTCCTTCTCAGCCGTGGCGCGTCCAATCAGCAGCCGACATCCAGGACCGCACCTGCAAGGCGTCATCCACTGTCAGACACACACACACAAACACACACAGACACAAAGATAGAGGCACCTAGACCCACCCGTGGGTCATAACACTCCGTGTGGATCTTTTCACTCTGGCATTGAAAGGGGGTGCTAGCGCTAGCCATTTGCTAAGCTATGTACAGACAGCACCACCGCTTGCCGAACCACATAGTCACACCGTTTATATACAACAACTCGTCATCAATATCTCTAAAGTAGAAGTCAAGAACTTTTTTCAAAAACGATAACTAACTCAAACTTTTTTGTGTGTTTATAAAAACAAACTAAAACAAACTTAAATTGAAGTCATATTTCACTTCGTTTACGTCCAGGAAAATCTTTTAGTTTTACGCAGCAGCACCTAAATGCACCTCGCGTTCTGTGACGTCACCCCTCTTTCACAGCAGTATGTTGACGAGCGACTCGCGGCGGGAAAGTCCGATATGCCACAGTAGTGAACATTTTTATTGAGACTGGGAAGTAGACACGAGAGTTTGACTCAGTTGACTCAAATATCCTGTGGCGATGAGAGTGGTTATGGCTATCTGATAAAGCAAGATTTAATATTGGGAATTTAACAAAATGAAAAGGAACTGACAACGCCACCCTGGGAATTTCACCCAGGGAGTTCTACTAAACACAAAAGTAATAATTAGGCACACAGGTAAGTTCTACGAGGAAGGAGTAGGAGACGTGGTTCAGAATGTTTAAAATATCAAACCAACTTTTATTCAACATTTAAAAATAAAAGGAACAAACAGACCAACACTTAAAACGGAGCTACTGAGCTCCTTATTCTTGGTGTAGAAACTGAGGCTTACCGATGAGGGGGCCAAACGGGGGAGGAACCAAAGAAAACAAGGAACACCCCACTCATATGTGACACACCTGCAAAGAAAGTGAAGTGCAAAAAAAAAGAAGAAAACAACCACAATCCCGGGTCACAGCACTCGAAGGGGCCCACCACCCGGGACACCGCCACCACCAGCAGCTCTCAGCGACTACAAAAGAAAAGACAAACAGTTGGTTACTAAAAGTTCCCTAAAATCTGTCACATGTACTGAAATAGCAAGAAAAACAAACAAACAATGCAATTACACACACACACACACACACACACACACACACACACACACACACACACACACACACACACACACACACACACCACTGTAGCTGGACCGGCGACTTGATAGTGTAACGTCTGCTGTCTGAGGGTCAGCAGTGGCGACCGGCAACTTCAATGACGTGAAAAGTAACGATGGCAAAGTGGTGTCAGACCGCTATACCTTTTTTTTGTTTTGTTTTGTTTTTTTAAATATACAGTATATATATACATTTATTAAATTCACAAAGATTAGAATTTACACATGACAGGAGGCAAATGACACTTGGCGTCATACCGCCATACCCACAGCGGAGGTGGAGAGCTGCTGACGTCACTTTCCTGCGCCGCGCGCTTACTTTGAGATTGCGATTTCGTTTTCGAGTTGTGGTAACTCTTGTGCAGGGCAGGACCACGAAAATTAAAAAGCAATGCCCTCAGTTTTCTTTTTGATTGTGTCATAAAAGGTGCAACACGAATAAGAAAATGAAAATGCATATAGGAATATTTATTAATGATTTTAATTATGAGTCAAATAATGCAGCTTTGTTCAAAAAATGAAAAAGCATTCTGCTATTGCTTTTTCATTTTTGAATTTTACATTTTATATTGAACTTTGGTAACTCTTTGCTGGTGCATGTTTTGAAAATTAAATCTCAAATGTGTTTTCCTTTTTCATTTGAATTAAGTACAAGAATGAGCAGTCTTGAAGAAGAAAATGAAAATGCAGATTGAATGACTTATTAACCATTTTAATTATGAGTCAAATAATGCAGCTTCGTTCTTAAAATGAAAAAGCATTTCTGTTATGTTATATTCTTATTTTAATTTGGATTATGGTAACTGCTTCCATATAAAACAAATACATCCATAAATATAAACAATGTGAGAATTGTTTCTTGCAAGAGCTGTACTTCAACCCATGACCATCGATAAAAGTGTACACATCTAATCGTAAACAATCTGCTGCAACCTGAATTTCCACTTCTGTGTCTATAAACCAGTCACAGCTTGACTGATGGCTCTGAAGAAGCAGTTTCCATCAGCCTCTACATTCTCATTTGTACACGGCGAACCTAATGGGCCTTTGCAATCAGAAATTGGAAAACTCGCACGGTCCAAATGAATCTTCAAGTTTTTGCAAAGGTCTAAACAAACATCAACATCAAGGGGAGAGAAGTTACACTCTTCATTGGTCACAGCACTGACAAACTCTACGTCAGAATTATCCATGTCAAAGTGAGGAGTTTTGCTCTTCTGAAGTGACTCACTGTTGCCAGCTGGTGCTGGAATTTTAAACTGTGACCGGTTTTGCCTTGATGAAAAGAACCATGCAGAACCTTGGCTAATCTAATACCAGTGCCATAATCTGCCACTGCATCTTCACTAGTACTAACTGATGATGGATCACAAATCACATGTGCGAGGCGTAGAACGAGCAGAGCAGTCAAAGGCAACAGAAGAAGAAAGAAAAGCCTCCTTAGCTTAGTTGATCTTCTGTGTTGCCTCCTGGACGGTGCTGGCCTCCTCTGGCTTGGTGCTGGCAACCACGGGAGCCACAGGAACCACGGGCACAGCTCTGGTCATCTGTGGCGTCGTCTCCACCTGATTAAAATAAGAAAGATGTGATTTTATGCCAATAAACATAGAAAGGAAAACACTAGGCTTTACACGATCACGATTTTTGTGCCGATCACCGATCAGTGAGTTTAAATAAACCGATCACCGATCCGATCACGTTAGGGGCAATAAATACTTGTTTCTGTACACCCCTTGCCTTCTCACGAGCACCGTCTAAAGTTGTTTGCTTTAGCATCCGTTTCAGAGTTTGCTTTTCTTTTTCATTCTCCGCGCTGCGTTTATTAAACTCGACATACTCAGTGCCTGATTAAATTTGTGGTGTTGAAATTTTTTGCCAAAGTTCCCCCGCGAGGTACTGTAGCGTTGCATATATTGCAGATTCAAAGAAACTTTATTGTCCGTCACATAGCGACAGTACTCAAAACAGGAAGAGGCACGAAGACGAAAATGAAGGTTTTTGAATCATGAACCATTAGCTCTCGGTGTTATGCCCCGGCCTAGGGGGAACCGGGACACAACATAAAGGCTCCCCCCCCTTCTCCCAGCTCTCAAATTAGACAAAGGTGCTTCGTCCACAGGATGGTTTTTATTAAACGTCACCATCATTGCACTGGCGTCAGGGAGGGCATGGCCAAAACAACAAACAAAATGGCTCTCTTATGGATCTTACCTATGAAGAAAACAATCAAATAAATGACAGTCAAACTAACCTCCTTAACAAAAACACAGGAGAAAAGGGTCACAACACAAATGGCTTCCCTCCCCTACGGGCTACGTGGACACAAAGGGAACTGAAATAGATTACAAAACAGAATTGATGGCTGAAAACAGAACACTGCTGCTGCGGCACATGGCCTCTGGTTGGGAGCTGGGAGAAGGACAAAGAGACCGAGGTGTTGAAGTCCTCCTCCTTAAATATTGGCACCAGCCAATCACCTTTCCGCACCTGGAACAAGCAAGGACACAAAGTAACGTTTAAAGAACTGCATTTATTGTCCTATCACAAAGATGCACACAATGAAATACACATATCCCAAATACCAACATGTCACTTGTTTGTTTTGGTTTTTGAGGCAACGCGTGCTGATCCACGTCTCAGGCTGGACATCTGGAAGAACATAAAGAAATGAATTCATAAACAAAGTAACACACTAATTAAACTGTACATGTACTGTACATATGTGATCTTGTGTTGATAATAGGGGTGGGGCGATACGGCTAACCCACGATTCCATACTGTGACGATATTTGGCCCACGATAATGACAACATCACAACACACGATATCTTCGATATCTTCGAAATTTTGCAGACGACATGTGACTGAAAAAGAAAAAAATACCCATAAAAAGGAAAATGCCTGTGATCTTGCATTTATTCCAAAACTTTGTATAATGTACAAACAAACGTGCACTGCACAAGCAAACATATTAAAGTGCATGAACATTAATAACTTTCATGTAAACAAGGACAGTGCTTTCTGGTAATGTAAAGTCAGTAGCAACTTGTCTTATCTCAACTTGGGGACTTGGGATATACAAACCGACGGGAAGATGAAAGAGGGAAAAAAATCCTTTCACTGCCCCGATTCTGAAAATCAATAAAAAAAAATGATGCAGACAAAATAAATAAATAAACGCGTCCCCAAAATATACGGGACAAAGTGAAATGCGTCCCCCATCACTTCATTACGGGACAGGCTTTTTAGTTGCCAAATATGGGACAATCGCGTATTTTACGGGAGGGTTGGCAACCCTATCTAGACCACAGACGGAAATTAAATGAGGTTTTGTCATTTTCCCGGGAGAGATTTTATCTTTCCCGGGACAGGTGGTGAAAAAAGAAAACAATTCTGGGAAAAACGGGACGGATGATAGCGAACGAGGCAGCTCTGCAGATTCGTAGTGTTGCCATTGTATTTTACCTTCGCAAAACAGTTGTTGCAGATTGCATATTCTTTATGAAGTTTCCTCCCGTCATCCGTCTCGTAAAAGCCAAAGTGGGTCCACACTTTAGAGTGGTAACTTGCGGGTGGGTCTTTGATTTGTTTTCCGTTGTTGGTATTTTCCGCCGTTCTTGCATGTGCTCTTCCGTTGTTAACTTGTCTTATTCACCGGCCGCTGCTTACGCCTACTTGACTCTTACGGGATTAGCGCCCCCACAAACAGGACAGGAGAGGTTAAGCCTTAGCCTCACTGAACCACACGGGATTGGACGGGATGTCTGTGTAAAATGCAGTCTCAAAAGCTGTTGGTACCGTCTATAAAAAAAAAGAGGAGAGGAAATCAGAGTCAACTTAGGATAAGTGTTCATTTTTAAAATAAAAAGTTGCACAGTTTGACAAATACACGTATGGGGGAAAAAAAGAAAAAAGAGGGATGAACAGGGTACCTCAACCTCCTGTCCAACAAGAGTCCATTCAGGAGCAGGTCCATACACTGGCATGTGGACAGGACCTGTCACAACCACTCTGGGAGACACCCTGGGCGATGATTGGTTGTGGCACAACACCCCTGGCCTAGGTGAAGGGGGTGCGAGCTGATGGAGCATGCAGCATGCAGACGCTCCACCAAAATCAGTCCTGAGGTGCACCTAAACAGAAAACAACATGTTAACACATATTTGTCATATCAAATGAAGAGCAAGTAAGGCTGAAGAAGGCAAAACTTACACCATCATAACACCACCATGTACAGCTGACGAAGGGGGAGGTGATCGGCCATATACACAAATGTTAAACCTGGAAGAAGTGTCACATAATCAATTATGTAATCACACAATTCTAAGAAATATCTGTTAGCACAGTGTCACTGAAGAGAAAAAAATACAACAAAAATATGTATTTTACACACCCATGCGTGCAGCAACACGATGATATACTTGACGTAGCGCTGTTTGTAGTTCTGGCTTGACAGTCAGGCGAGGTGGAAAGTCAAGCACAAACACCTACAAAATAGTTGTATAAAAAAAAAAACCCAAACAAACATAAAAATGCAAAATAAATTCATGAATATTCTTGTTATTGAACTATGGATCATGGAATTACTTGATATTGATAAAACAAAGTGGCGATGACATTCATGTGTTCAAATTTGTTTGTCACAGCAGATAAACAAACCTTGGGCCAGCGGTCCAACACAGTTGCCAGTAGCGCAGCAAAATCCTGGGCAGAGTCTGTTACAAGCCCGTGTTCAAGGTTGTTGCCCGGGGCGAGAACACAAAACCATCCACAAGTGGACAGAGATGTGAGTCTCCCACCACCAGAACAAAAACATAAAGAAACTCGTGGCTTGACAAAATCACGACCCATACCTTCTTGTCTGGTTGCTGGGCCTTAAGAACGAACTTGCACTGTTTTGTCAGTCAGGAGCAAAACGGGCCATCTTCGCACCCAGGTCGCTGACCAGTACCGCGCCCTGTGTAAATTGACAAAAAAGAAAAATCTAAATATGTTTTTGTAAGATTTATTTGGAATACAACATAACAACACAGGCAGAACATGAAATCATGAACGTGGAAGTACTCACGACGTTCAAAGTCCTTCCGAGGTGGAAAAGGTGTCCAATCCCGTTTTTGCTCCAGGCGTCGTTTCATGGCCAGAGAGCGACGGAATGCCTTGGTGTTCGGCATCTGAACAATGAAATGAAAGATTGTGTCATTTTCAATGAAGGACAATGATAACACAAGTTTACAGAAAAAAGTGATGTTTTCTCACACACGACATCAAAACACAGAAAGGTTTCTGTACCTTTGCAGCTGGAGACGATGAGCTTAAATCAATAAAGCAAAAGAAAATGTGTATGTGTACTCTTGGACCCTAACCCTAATGCCATACAAGTCTATGGGGTGAAATTTCAACTTTGTCCTACAGATATGGGGCCACTTGCTTTTTCATCAGGAGCCCCCAAGAAGCACCCACGCCAAATTTGGGGCTTCTAGTACTTGAGGAACCCCGAAACCCTAACCCTAATTTCAGCTAAGCCGAACCCTAACCCTAGTTTCAGCCTTATTGTTAACCCTAATTCAATGCAAGTCTATGGGGTGAATTTTCAACTTTGTCCTAGAGACATGGGGCCACTTGCTTTTTCATCAGGAGCCCCCAAGAAGCGCCCACGCCAAATTTGGGGCTTCTAGTACTTGAGGAACCCCGAAACCCTAACCCTAATTTCAGCTAAGCCTAACCCTAACCCTAGTTTCAGCCTTATTGTTAACCCTAATTCAATGCAAGTCTATGGGGTGAATTTTCAACTTTGTCCTAGAGACATGGGGCCACTTGCTTTTTCATCAGGAGCCCCCAAGAAGCGCCCACGCTAGATTTGGGGCTTCTAGCCAATGAGGAAAAATTTGGAGCAGACACGACAGGGTTACAGCTGAGAAGGCACTTAAGATCCTCAAAGGACTGTTGCCACTCACTAGACCAAACAAATGGTTTCAATGGACTGGTTAATTCTTCTCTCGTGGCCGGCAGCTCCACTGCCTTGGTGCTGGAGATGCCCGCTCAGGGGCGCCGCCAGGAATTTTGGGCCCCCTTCAAAAAAACAAAAACAAATGGGCCTCCTGTGCGCAGCGCTTGTCAAAAGCACATCACTCAAAAAATACAGTATAGTTCAATAATAGTGCTTGAGTCCATCTTTGACAGTGTCAATGTATTTTTATTGTGAATTCTCCTAAAAAAGCAAACTCTTAACATTGATGAATGATTCATGAAAAAAATACTTGATGTTTCTCGGACAAAGTTGAGCTTTGACCTTCATAGACTTGCACTGCATTAGGGTTTAGCGATAAGGCTGGAATTAGAGTGAGGGTTTCGGGGTTCCTCATGGGCTAGAAGCCCCAAATTTGGCATGGGTGTGTCCAGGAGGATCCTGATGAACCTGAAAGTGGCCCCATGTCTCTAGGACAAATTTGACCTTTGACCTCCATAGACTTGCATTGAATTAGGGTTAACAATAAAGCTGAAACTAGGGTTAGCTGAAATTAGGGTTAGGGTTTTGGGGTTCCTCAAGAACTAGAAGCCCCAAATTTGGCGTGTGCGCTTCTTGGGGGCTCCTGATGAAAAAGCAAGTGGCTCCATGTCTCTAGGACAAAGTTGACCGTTGACCCTCATAGACTTGTATGGCATTAGGGTTAGCGATAAGGCTGGAATTAGAGTGAGGGTTTCGGGGTTCCTCATGGGCTTGAAGCCCCAAATTTGGTGTGGGTGTGTCCAGGAGGATCCTGATGAACCTGAAAGTGGCTCCATGTCCCTATGACAAAGTTGACCTTTGACCCTCATAGACTTGTATGGCATTAGGGTTATCGATAAGCGATACAAACCTGGTGAGTTTAAGACTTAGTGACTCTACGTACATGAATGTATGGGGTACCCCGTCCTTACTTTGTTCCAACCTTCCCTCCACAAACCTGGCTGTCCAGTGCAGAAGTCAAAGTGAGAGAGAGAACAAAGAAGGAGGAGGGCCTGTGACGCCGCTGCTGATTGGCTCGTTGGTCGGTTGAATGAGCCAATTCTAGAGCTCCCCTCGGTGTCCACACACTGCAAAATATATCTAAGAAATAAACACTTAAATTGAGAAAGAACAGGCTAGAAACAAGTCAAATTATCTGCCAATGCAGTAAGATATTTAGACTTGGTAAGATTTCTTAAAATAAGACGATATATCTAGGCATTTGAAGAATGGAAAACCTCTTGAAATAAACAGTAAAGCACTCATTCCAAGGACTGTACTAAGTCAAATAAACTTGATACTAGCTACTCAATTCTTTTTTCACGTTTGCTTCTTTCTTAATTTGAATGAAAATATCTTAAAACCAGACCTACTAACAGTGCAATTCTTCTTAATTTAAGTGTTCACAATATTAGCTTTTTTTTCTCAAAATGAGACAAAGCATCCACCCCCCCACGCCCATCCCCCCCCCCAAAAAAGATAATTCAGCAAACAGAATTAATATTGTCAACAACTATTTATTCACTTAAATTGCTGACAGTGCCTTCACTGCCTTGTAATAAAAACGTCACTAAGGCATTGCATCTTAAAACAATCTCAAGCAATCATTTCTAGAACGCAAGTAATGTTGTGTTGTTACAATATTCACCGTCATCATTATTGAATATTGATTCAGATTCCCTGACACAAAAAAAACAAAAACAGTATGGGGACAGCATATAGTGTTGTGTTCCTATCACCACTGATAACATGTTTGTTCCAACAGACTCCCACCCACCCTCAAGTTACAACTACCAGGGGAGTGTATCACTACCTATGCCTAGTACACAGCTCTACTCCCCAATAAAATCTTTCCATTCTGCCATGGTCTTTTTTGTATGAGGCTGTGGTGTCTCACTCATGGATAGTATCCTGTAGCACTTCTGTCTGAATGACAGAGAGAAGGGTTGCCACACACTTTTGGATATGTGAGGTGCAGGGCATAGTAGTAATCCATCAGATGAAGCAGACCGTCACTCAAGTCTTCCTTGGCAAGCGTGGTGGCGGGAGTGGCTCCAAGCCAGATGAGACAGCGGGTCCCATCAAACAGCAACACAGGCTTGCAGAAAGACCTCTTCTGCGAGTACATTGTGGGATCTTCTGTTGGCTAAAGAAAAAGAAGAAGGAAACGCCACATCCATGCATGGAACTATGAAGTGTTGAATGTGAGAAAATGCGAACAAACTTTCACCTGAATGACATGAAGCAGTGCCTCACTGGCATGTCCCACTCACCTACATCCAGCGTTATGCGTGGCTTCATCACTTCATTTTTTTTCCAAACACCATAAAATTACACATTGGTGCAGAAGTCTTCCCATCTCTTTTTTTAGTTCATCAATGAATTTTCTGTTGCCCTTATCCAGAATGCGCCGCAGCTCATTCATCGCCTATAATGCAAGTCAGTGTTAAAATCTGCAAAAATGCTTGCTTTTCATCAGAAACCAAAACAAGTTAATCACTTACACGATAAAGATCCTTGACACATGGATATGCATCCAGGATCTTTGTTGGCCTTGTCCTGTTCTTTCAGAACATCACTATCAATGAAGGATCTTCTTGCTTGAAACTGCAGGTCAAGAATTTGGGAGACAGCATCTTGGTTGGGTTTTGGTTTCTTGTACAGCTCCTGCAGGGTCTGATAATGTCTGGCCTGTGCTGTCAGACCATCTTTGGCTGATGAAATGGAGGAGACAAATCAGTAAATCAGTCAAATGGATGAAATTGTTTGGAGCATCAAAATATATCAAATGACAATTCAAATGTAAAAATGCCTGTGATATATCATGATATCCAAAACTATCAAAACATTGCCTAGCTTTCATACATTATCATTATTATTAAAATGGACATGTTTCTACTTATGTGAAGTGTGGCCATTATCAGAACTGCGCCCTGGTGTGTGACACAAAATAATTGTTGATCCACCAATTGAGTCTGCATCATGATCTTCTTCTTGGTCACTTGCTGAGAAGTCAATGCGATGCCTTTTCTTCTTGTGGCCCCTCTCTGGTGAATCTCTTGTGAAGATTCTTGTAAGTGCTCGCCTGTGGTAAATAAAATTTCACTCATTGAAAGAACAAATAAAGATGGAAAGTGAACATGCACAGATAAAAAAAGTATCAGCCAAAAATAACCACACGCTTCAAAATCTAAGTGCGCAAAATAATATAATCACTTACATGTTTCATTGTTTTGTCTTAATCCTTCAGCATGGGATAATACTCCACTAGTCTTTGAGACATTGCAGTGACTTCATGCTTAGAAGGGTACCGGACCCCCTCTCCTTGCTGACTGGCTCTCAAGATAGAAATCATGCTGGTGACAGTGTTTCTCACCAGCCTGCGTCTCAGCTCTTTGAACATGACACATTTCCCCTCACTGGCAGTGCGGGCCATCTGGAAGTAGTGCTTACGAGCTTGTGAAGAGAGAGAGAGAGAGAGAGAGAGAGAGAGAGAGAGAGAGAGAGAGAGAGAGAGAGAGAGAGAGAGAGAGAGAGAGAGAATTTCGTGTATACAATATAATACAAAGTACTGTAAATACGGCAGGGATTGACAGAAAAAAAAAGATAACCTTAATCAACCGATGTAGTTTGTCCTAATAGAGTTGCCGTATGTGACGTTGTTGGCATTCGCCCACTGGACAGAGGCGACTGCCAATTACGTCACATACGGCAACTCTATAAACGTACCGCGATCTATCCATATATCACGTTCGAACGCGATGTAGAGGTATGTCCCAATGGAGTTGCCGTATCGGCAGTCACTTCTGCCCGGAACGATTCTGCACCCGGACTAATTCTGTACCTACACCTCGTTGACGGGGGGGAAGCACGCTATCGCTATCGCGCTACACTAACTCGGCAAAGTTACGTGCCAACAAAGTTTCGTTGGGGGGTGCGGTGTTGGGGGGTTATGACTGGCTTCACGCGGGCCGGACAGAGACACGCAGCGGGCCGGATGTGGCCCGCGGGCCGGGGTTTGCCCATGTCTAGTATAGACAACATATTGTGGAGGAGCAGGAAGCTGTAGGGTCCTCTTTGGGCTGCTTTTCACCAAAGGAGTGGATGTCTGAGGACAGATTGGAGATGTTCCTCCTGGTGAAGACACAGTTCCTGGCTTCATTCGGGGCAGCCTTGTCTGGTCCGGTGGAATTCTCAGCCGAGAGGAAACCAGATCCAAAACATTATGAACAAGAGAGAAACAATAGACACAATTAGGAAAAAAGAAAAAAAAAGTGTTATGCTCGATGTTTTCAGAGCAAAGTAGGCAACCAATCACATCTACACTAATAAGGGCCCAAATAAGTTTCCTCCTGAGAAAGTGTTCTGGTCCAGGAAAAAGGTCTCTCAAATCATCACGACTGAGGGTGTGGAGCAAGACTTCATCGATGTTGGCAGCTATAAAGACAGTCCAATCATTAACAAACCTTTTAGACTTAACAACTCATACATTTTTTCACTAATGAATTTAATTCAACTTGACAAGTCAAACCAAGTTTGTTTTGTGCCAATTTCTGTTATCAGAATTAATTGTAAATGCAATTCAGTTTAGACATTTTGTCTCAAATTTGTAAAATACTTCTTTTTGAAATCAGTGTCAGCATACAGTTATTTTAATTACTTAGCGGACCAATCAAAGTCATGGAAATCTTTTCATACCTACACATGACATACCATTTAAAATTGACACTGTGACATCATCCAGCTCATCCATTATTGGCCCCGGTTTGGATGTCCATTTCATTTCTCCTCAATCTGGCAGGGAAAAAAAAATCATCATATTAAGGTCACAATTAGGACAAGCTAGCCTTCCGACTCAAGATCCGTTTTTTTACAATGCCCATCTGCCATGGATCCCAAAGTTCCCATGCAATTAAAAGTTGTGACACCTTATCTGAATGATAACCCTAGACAGCTCAACGGATTGCTAGTCATACAGACAACAATCAAAATTGGAGTGAAACTTGTAACCACAATGCCTGCAACATGGTGGTACTTATAGTAATAATCATCAAGCTCATAAATCCATCGAGTCGAGATGAGCACGTGCAAGGAGTCGGACTCCGTGAGTTCACGTAAACAGAGCATTGCGTTTGCATAAATTATGCATGGCTATCGAGCTAGAAGCCGAGTCCGATTTGGTGCACACAACCACACTATAATGCCTCTCAATGTCCTAACCCATGCCACGCAACAAACGTGAAGAACCGATTTGAGTTTCTCACGGGACCAGCAGTGAAGTCACAACCGTCGCCCCAAATGAAATGTCGCAGCAGGAGCCTGAGGATTTTCTGAGTCAACATGCTGATCAACAGGTAACGTAATGTTGGCTTCCTTGACGACATTAGACAACTCCCTGTTTATATTTTATTCATATTTTAGTACAAAGCCTCCTTGTTTTATGATCTGTGACTTGTTCGGTTTTTGTTTTGACATTATGCTGTTAGTGTTTATTTCAAATTAACAAGAAGTACCGGTACAGATAGGAGGAACTTAATATAACACTTGCGTCAAACAAAGAATAACTAACTGTACATATCATGTCTACAGGAAGGAGCTGGTACATTAAGTGAGAATATTCAAGAATATTAAGAGAAGATATATTCAAGGTTGTCCTGAGGTCAACTGTACCAACCATTGACAGAGCTTATGGAGCAATTTGATGTTATTGTACAGTAAAAATGGAATATTGGAGCTGTCGCAAAACAAAAAGCCAACTTTAAGGCTTATTATCTCCAAAATGATACAGTAATCAATCACATTTAGAAATCAAATGTTTCTAAATGTCAAGTCAGTAATGTCAAGTCAGTGCTTGATGTGTCATCAGCAGGCGTCGGCGTCAGTAATGGGGCATCGGCGGGTTTCGGGCGGAATCGCCAGGCGTTGGGAAGCGTCGGTGGGTGTCGGGGGCTTGTGGCCAGGTGGCGGACGTCACGGCAGGCAGTGGCCAGGTGGGCTCAGTCCCGCAAACGCTGCTTACAGCTTTAATTTTGTATTGCTTTGATAACATTGTTTAAGTTGAGTTTAAATTTACACTATTTTTTTTTTCTTAGCTGCTAATTGTTCAAAAATGCTGATGTTAAAAGTGTGTTTGCACAGTAAATGTTATGGCACTTTAATTCATATGGCAGTACATTTAAAATAACTGGCCGTCAAGTTCCAGGAACTGACAAACTGCACTGAGTTGAGTGAGATTCTCCAAAGGAACTCCAGTATAAATGTGGACTTTACATTCTAGTCCCCTGTGAAGAAAAACCCAAAAGTGAACGTTTTTTTGCCTCACCCTTTCTAACTGGGACATTTGCAAGGGAACGCAGACTGGTTATGCTGCTCCCTGATAAAAGAAAAATGTTTCTGCTGTTACCTCAGAAATTGCCTGTTATTATTGTGGCTCAGGATTTTGGAGGTAGATTTTTTTTTATTTTTCATAAGGAACAGGATAACAGTAATGCCCTGGCATTGGCAATAAGCTTTAATTTTGTATTTGCATTTTTTTTAACTTTAGATTTACATTAAAAATGTTTCTGTGTAAAGTGCTGATGTTAACTGTTTGCACGATAAATGTTATGGTGCTTTCGTTTATATGGCAGAACATTTAAATTAAAGTGTATGAAAGACTTCTTTTAAATTCATTATTGGCTTTTGCGTATACGACGTGATTAATCGTGATTGATCAGGTAAATCATGCGATTAATTGCGATTAAAATTTTTAATCGTTGCCCAGCCCCAGTAAAAACATTTTTCTGGTGCCAGCATTTCGTGAGGCAGAAGTTGATTCATACTTCAGTGCCTTGGAGCGAATAGCTTCGCCACTCAACTGGCCAAGAGACATGTGGCCTGTCCTTCTCCAATGCAAGCGGGTGGGAAAAGCACAGGAGTTGGTGTCTGCTCTTTTCTTAGAAGACAGCCTGCAATATGATGTTGGAAAGGAAGCAATTTTTCCTGCTTATGAGCTTGTTCCTGAGCCCTACCGGCAAACATTTCAAACCTTTGTCGAGTTTGCATGGGAGAAAAGCAACCTCTTTGATAAATGGTGTGCAGCTAATGATGTCAAAAATGACTTTGAGTCACTCCGTGAGCTCGTTCTTTTAGAAGATTTTAAAGACTCTTTGCCAGAGAAGGTGGTAATGTTCTTGAATGAACAGAAAGTGTCGTCATTGTCCAAGGCTGCTGTCCTCGCAGATGAGTTTGTGTTGACCCACAAAAATGTGATCTCATCTTCCCCCCCGATCGGACACGCCTTCTGCTTCTCGTCCCACAAGAGCCGAGTCTAGCCACCTCCCCCTTGAAAAGGCTAGAGGGAAGGGACTTCTGGTTTGGCCATAAAGCGGTAGACTGCGCGACACCAGGGCTCTCGACCATCCAGAGTAAAAACTCCCCGAAAACTTGAATAACTATTGTCAGATATCATATTAACTACAAAGTGATCAGGGGAACGTTGGAATGGGAAGGAAAACTCGATTCAACCAAAACAGAAACACGGTAACAGACAATATGGCGGAACTACCAGCTTGCTCTGAAACAGAGGGAGATGGCGAAACGAACTCCTCGTGACTAACGACGCGAAAAAGGGCTCGGACATAGAAATTATTAGCAAGGAGATACGGGATTTAAAAATGGAATCAAAAGAAGTCCTTCGCACGTTTGGAGAAACACTGAGGAACGACGTGGAAAAAGACTTGGACGACTTCAAAGACGAAATAAATCAACAACTTGCGAAAGTCATCACCGAACAGGAGCTCCAAACCGGCAAGATCAACGAGGCTGAGTCGCGGATTGAAAAGCTAGAACGTTGGGCACAGGAAGCTAATGACACTCTGGTCATATCACTGAGAGAACAAAAAGCTCTTCAGGACAAGTTAACTGACCTGGAGTCCAGGCCGAGGAGAAACAACCTACGTATCTATGGAGTCACTGAAGGAGAGGAGGGAGAATCTGTGGCCAAGTTTGTGGAAGACCTGCTGAAAAGCGAACTGCACCTGACAGCAGATTTTAATTTCCAAATTCAGAGAGCACACCGCTCATTTGCACAGAAACCAGCGGACGGTGCCCAACCGAGACCCATCATTGTTAACTTTCTGGAATTTACTACCAAAGAGAGGGTCCTGAGAGAGCTATGGACAAAGAAAATAGAACTGGGGAATAAAGTACCGTCATTCCATCACGATTACGCGACAGAGATGGTCCAAAAGAGAAAGGAGTACAACACTGCTAAAAGAATCCTGAAGGAGAAGGGCATCCGCTTCCAGACGCCATTCACCAAGATGAGGACCCACTGGGATACGGGAACTCGAACCTACAACAGCGCAGAGGAGGTAAAGGAGGAATTGGCGAGACGCGGCCTGACGGAGAAGACGGCGGTGGTGACGGGTGCGGAGGGGCCTGCGGCACTCGGTGCCCCACACTACGACGGAGTGGCAGTGCAAGGAGGGATCCTGGAGGGGCTACGCATCAGCACGACGCATCAATACGCATAGATCATCATCTATCAAAAAAAGACTAGATGTGGCGAGGGGGAGGGTCTGGCGGAGGTGGAGACAATTCAGATGGTGGGTATAAAGGAAAATTGGGGGGGGTGGGGGGGGGGTTGCCTGACAATGCCACCTGGGGAGTTGCACCCCAGGAAATAAACTATAATACAATTCCTCGGGCTACACAGGTTCGTTACGCTTTGAAATTTAAGAGGACGAGACGGACTTCCAATGAAACAGCTTTATT